>NW_028263384.1:18996278-19299172 GCF_051168715.1 Poecilia mexicana | reverse complement strand
TTGGCATAATAACCAATTTAAAATGGGAAAGGCAGAAGATCCACACCAAATTGACTAATATTTTAAACACTGATTCTTTAAATTGTAGTTTGCGTTTTATGCAACATTTCCTTGATTTGTTGAAAGAAAAAAGTCTATTGTTAGATACCCAAAAAATATTGCTAAAATGTCCTCTTTTTTCCTCATAAACCTAGTATCCATTAGCACAAAGTCTCAAAGCAGTGATGAGTCGTTCACAGACAAGCCGGCTTGAAGACCTACCAGTTTGTAACAAACTAGAAGTCCCTATTCTTCAAATAGCCTACTCCTCTCTCTTGAGAATCCATGCAGGCAAGGACAGGATTTGATTTTGACTGGCCCATCATGCAGCCAATCTCATGCAAAGACAGGCCAGAGTCATTACCACTATGCAAAAGACTGAAGGGTAGGAGACTGGCGTAGTGGTACAATTGGCACAGAGAATAAGCCAGAAAAAAAGGTATAAGTGTTAGGAGAAAGCGAAGACACATTTGGCTTTATCTCAGTGATATTAGAGAGTACAAAATGCTGAGTACAAAATTTGTAAAATAAAAATATTCATCCAGGCAGAATCAAAAACAAACCTGTGTGCTCTTTATGTAACGCTAGAAAAAAAAATGCTATGCTAATCAACACACAAACCAATCATACTTAATCTAAAAATGTATGACATTTTGAAAGCATATTAAGTCTTTTCATACATAGCATAAAGAAAAACTGCCAATGACACTAAATGAACAGGCATTTTAAAAGTCAGCACCTCTGCAGGACCAAACCAAAAGAGCTGGATCTTTAAAAATAAGTGAATCCCCCCATCATCATTGCAAAGGAAGCTTTGAATGCTAAAACCCAGCTGCAATTGCTGAAATCAAAATATCTCAAAATATCATTCTGTTGACTCTGACTGAAGATTTTCTGATTTTAATTAGCAAAAGGCTACGCAGAGATTTACAGCTTCTCTTTTGAAAAGTACAGAAGCTGTGTGCAATCTGGCACAAGAAAGTTGCACAGTGATAATTTCCATGTCTCATATTGCGTTATATAACAGTCCTACTTTAAAGACAGTGGAGCTAAACAGCAGAGTGAAACATACAGGCAACGCAAGTGTGTGTAACCTGCCTTGGTTAGAAATAGTTTTGTTACTGAATTATCCCACCTTACATTTGTCTAGCACAACTGCTGCAATTTGCAAGGCAGCCCTAAAGAAATGTCTAAAATTACAAATAATTGTGATTGTTTGAATGTAAGCAGAATGTTAGATAGCAAACACCTTCTGCGCTGCATTTAATCATAGCCTGTGTTTAACCAGTTTTTTTGCGAAAACAAAACAAAAAAATAATCTTTTAAAGTCAGTCAGACATGAAATAAACAAATATGCAAGTGGATCATCTAAAAAAAAAACAATATTCTCTGTGTAATTATATTTATTTATTCATGAAGTTTATTTATTCATGCAGTTGCTGATTTTTGGAAGCTCTTTCTAGATTATGTTCAGTATTTGCTAAACATAATGCACTCTTTCTTTGACAAAGTCCATATTGCCAAAAACCTCCATCTTACAATAATTATTCCAGCTAATCTTATTTGCTTAATTGTCGTTCATCTATGGATTTTGATTTGTTTTCTAATTACCTTCTATGCAATGTTTTGTGTGTTCCTGGAGTACGTACATGAATCACCTTCACGCAAGCAACGAGAAACAAGCTTGGTTAGTGTATACAGAAGGACAACCGGAAGAAATATTGTGCGGCGTGTAGACAGGTGCAGGATTAATTGGCCTTCCTCATCTTGACAAATAGGTATGAATTTACATATTAGTGGAATCACCGGAGGTAAAAATGTGGACCTGAGATAAAATTATCATTTTTTCCTCATAAAATTCAACTCCAGACTAAATGCCTCAAACAGAGGGTGCAAGTACTTTGGGTCAAACAGATGTTACATTATTTACCTGGAGCCACATAGACTGGGTGCTATTAGTACTTGGGATGATTATGTATGCTGCCCTAGATCACAGCATACCCTCTAAGTTTAAAGGCAGCATCCATTACAGCTACACGAGGACACTTGCCATACCCTGCAAACAGACTGCCTGTTAGAGCAGCTAGAGACCCCTTGAGATGAAAAAAAGAAAGATTTTTGCCTCCACTTTACCACACAGACAGTGTTTTTGAGTGACAGACTCATTTGCCAGATTTTGTGGGTGGATGTTTATGCAAATGCTTCTCCTCTGTGGGCTGAAATAGCCATCCAGTGACAGACCAAAACTAACTGTGCTGAAATGCAGACGCCATGCATCTTAGAAGGTTGAAAGCTGAGCATAATTCACATTGAAATCTCTAGCTCCACACAACTAGAGCTTGATAAACTATCCTGCACTAAGCTTCTCCCCATAAAAGTGAACATTATTTTATATATATATAAATTTTTTATTATGTTTTTTTATGAAGAAAAAATGGAGATGATATTTGGGTGTGTTTATCCAAACAATATCGTCCTGTGTCTTGCCCTCCCATCAAGGCTGTGGGGTATTGCCGCAGTGCACTCACATGAATCTTGGTCATGTTTTCGTCAGAGCATGAATAGTGCTTGGAACAATTTGGCATTGTAAAAGAATTTGTCATATGAGAATCACAACTGTTGTATAAATTCCTTCTTACAAGTCAGCTGAATTGCATATTTTTGCTGTTTAGCAAAAATATAAAACCTTCATTTCACACCAAGTGCTGACTGCAGGCAATAAAATCAAGATGACTCTTCTCTTCTCTTCTGGGCAATCCTAAGAGAGTTTTTGTTGTTAAGGCGAGAAACGAGAAATTGTTGCACTGAATTATGATAATAAACAACCAGCAAAATTATAAGATGGGCAGGTCATCTTCACTTACAGGGATGCATTATTTGTTACATTTATGAGAACAGAAAAATCCTTTTAATATGAGATGGGGTTTTTTTTATTCTCCTCTGAATCATAAGGTCATCATAAGGTCAACAAGAGTTTATTGTAGCGGTGGCACAGCAGTGCCGTTGAATATGAATTACAAAAGATATAGTGAGAACTCAGATCAACTTTGAACCATCCCTAACTGATTTGATTAACAATTACAACACTCTGGCTGCAATATTATTTTGGCTAAGCCAGGCTTATTTTCAGCATTTCCACATCACAAATCAGTGATGTCAATGCCTATGACTTTGGTTTTGTTCACCTTTTATTTTTAACAAGCAAAGTTACAAGAGCTAAACAAAAACTTCAAAGCATGTCTGATAAACCTGTGGATTTTCAATAATAATTCATGAGCCATTGTAGAAGACCATATATGCAGGTACACAAATCTAATCATGATTCATAACACAAAAGATGCATATGGGTTTAATAATAAATCTGACTTGCACATTCACTTATGGCTCATGTTTGATTTTACTGGGTAATCGCCGCAGTTTTAGGAACAAAAGGTGTTGCACCCTCACATCACAGGACTGAATCCATTACATAAGCCATTACTCTGATTACAAATCCCATTGTAATATTATGGGAAACAACCATTACTCATGATGTTTATTGTTTGTGGTAGATAATAAAGGTAAAAAGAGAGACTTGTTACTATCTCTACGACAGAGCACTGAGAAAGAAAAACAGATATATTGATTGAAATATGAGTTTGATCAAGTTTGAACCTGTTTGGGTAGATTTAAGAATTTTGCTTTGGTATTTAATGACTTGTGATGGATGGTAACTAAAATAGGAAGCTGCATTTGAAATACTGATTATTTTAGTATATAAAAATGTGACAATGTTGGCTTGGAAAAAAAAAATTGTATTTTGTCTGGAACATTTTGTTTATTTAGAAACTGAGGTTTGACTTTGGGTTCTTCTAACGAGTTTGAATCATACCATTAAGACTCTGATGGTATATTTAAGGTCGTTGTCCTGACTGAAGTTGCCAGTCTCAGAGTTTGCAGCATCTACGAGCTCTTCCAGAACTGCTTATCTTGATTTATTAAATTTTCTAATTAGCTTTCACCAACTCTCGTGTCTCGGCTAAAGAAAAGCATTCTTTTCCAGGTGTCACATCAACCAAATATCTTGATGAGTCGACCAGTTTTTGTTTTTTGAATTAAGGAAAAATCTGAAGGTCAGCTGTCATTTTGACAGGATACAATTCACACTCCTGATATAACTAATCCAATTAAAATAATTTTCCCATGACATCATCTGAGCATCATCCCAGACTTGGACACCATATTCGATCTATCTCAAAATCTGGTAACTGACAGATTGTTAATCTTCACAATTTTATTTCTGACCTATCTCTTGTATTCCTTGGTTTTCATGATGCTATTTGCTCACAAATGATCCCTTACAAATCTCTCTGGCCTTTACAGGAGAAGTGTGCTTATATTGAAATTAAATGGGACACAAATGGAGTCCACTTTCTAATTAGGTAACACATAAATGCTGCAGGTTGTGCCATTTTCCTTCCACTTTATTACAGTTAACTACTTTGTCACGCTAAATTTCATTGAAATGAACTGAATTCTACACCTTTAAAATCTAAGAAATTCTTAAGATCTAAGAAGTTAGATTTTAAAGGTGACTAAAAGCCCTTTCCTAACATTATGGTAGATAAGATAACACATCAACACAATAATGTGTTGAATTTTCCACACAGTATAAAGCACACACTTTGGAATCTCAAGAGGCTTTCGCACCTGGAAATCTTTGTCAGTGACTCAGGCTTAAACTACCTTATTTAGGCTATATGTTTTTTTTTCTTTTGAGAGGGACATCATAGAGCAGTTAAGCACTATAAAATTTCAAATAATTCATGTTCACATGTAATCAAAAAACTTGCTAAGGTCATAATGTAATTCATATATCTTTGTCTTGTGTTTGAAAGGTCCTCAACACATGGTAATAAAGCAGAAAATATTGAGTTTTGAAAAACCAAGCAAACTTTCCAAGAACTATGTATGACTAGAGAGGGAAATTAAAGCCCCTGCTTAAAAGCAGAAGATCTTCAGTGAACTCAAATGACTTTTGAGGTTTGTGCCTTGATCTACTAAGCCGCATACACGCACACTCACACACACACACATATAAATAGGACTTCCATGAAAGAATCATCTGAAGAGAACCTTATCTTCATCCTCATCTCATAATTTATACTCAGAACTTCACAGCGCAACCTTCAAGTACTGGCTGGTACAAAAAAAGAGTCTTGTGAGTTAAGTTAATAAAGAACATTTCAGCCGCTTTGACCAAAGATCTGTTTTGATAAAATAAATAAATAAATAAATAAATAAGAAGAAAGTAGAAGTTTATAAAATCAACTGCTCTGACTGTGTAGTTAAATAAGTGGAACAATAATCTTTTGGACTTGTGCTGCAGACTGTGGCAGGTAGAGAGAAGGCAGAATATTCTCAAATGCAAACAAATGCTAAAATCAAACATTGTGCAGAACCAAATCCTGAGTACTTTCAAATATACACATCTGTAGACCTGCAGACATTCTTACTGAATATACAAGCATCTACAATGTAACCATCTGATACACATGCACAGAAACTGGAAACATAAAAACCCTCACAAGAACTAGAAGCAACTGAGCTAACTACATGGACTGTTTATAAGCTACTAACAACACCTGCTAAAGTGTTGCTACTATGCTCTGACCTTGCCTTTGCTTATGGTTCAGTTACTTCTTGACATTTTTTTTTTCTTTCTTTCCTTTTTTGCAACTTGAGAATGATTTACAAAAAGATTTCCGCAAAGGAGTATTATGCGTATTTTAAATATGCTGATCTTTAATTTCCCTATTTATTGCTGAAAACTTTTGCATTTCATTGGCATAAAAACAAAACAAAAACAAAGTTAAGCCAAATACTGTTAAACAGTCATTTCCAACTTGTTCATCTTGAAGCATTCCCCTCATATTTCAAGTCAGTTCATGCTGTTCTGAGCACAGCACAGAATTTATTTTCTCAAACAAACACATGGCCTTCTTCGGCAGCTTCGGTATTAAGAGATCAGATGTCGGGCATGTTTTTTTGACTGCATGTTTTAGATATTGTTTTTTTTTTTTATTTGCTACATGGGTTCTAGGGTCTATGACAAGTATGGCAATGTGAGTAAGAGAATAACCTGTCTATGGTAAGTCTGAAGAATGTTTCCCTTGATTTGGCTTTTTCCCTGTTTTTCTCAAAATATTTCTTTGAAACTGAATATGATTTTCTGATCTTCACAGCCAAGGCAATCTAGTTATTAAGCCCTTCTAAAGTGACTCATGATGAATACTTTTCATCACATCTTTCTCAGCACAAGGGTTAAAATTCTTGCAAACTGTATTTTCGGTGCATGAAGATACACACAGACTTTACCAATAGACTATTTCACTAGCAGTGAATATTCCTGAAGCCTTCAGTTGACATTTCTAACTCTACGATGCAGTTGGCACATTCAGTACGCAACATCTGTTTATAGGTGCTACTGTACACAGGTGAGGCAATCAAATGAATCTGCAAGGAATGGCATTTTCATCAAAAGCACATCTGCTTTTTGTTTATCAAAAGCTGTGTATTGATATTTTTTCTTTTTTAATAAAAAAAAGAAACACGTGCCAAAGGCAGAATTGCCTTTCACAACAGTTTTCAATGCACGTAATCTTTTCCCAGAGTTGTTTTGTTCCAGTAAGTGCTTTATTATTCTGTAAATGTGTAAAACTGGAGTGTTGGTCATTTCACTTCCTTTCCATTTTGTACCTTTGTTTATTTGGGAGTGGAGGGGGGGTTATAACTGATTTATCAAGTATGAAATGTGTTTTGAACCAAATGTGTATCATTCTCCAACTGCCAAGGTTATCTGTCACACCTAAACAATAATTTTCTATAATGTGCTGTTAGTGTACTGTAATGAACTGTGGTTATGTTGCCTCAACAAATATTAAGAAAGAGGTCACCTAGATGGTCTCAATGCTGAATGACGTCTCACGGAGATCTATTTTGGTTTGGTCAATAATCTCTCATATTTTATCAGCCATCTGGGCCAAACAAGGGTCAGAACTGAACTAAATGTAAAGAGCGCGTTTTAGTTTACGGAAAAGAGTTTATAAATAAATTCAACTGAAGCGGAAATCATAGGGAGGGGGGTGTGGTAATCCAGCAACAGCATAGAAAACCCATCGCCTTTTGAAGTAGAGAGAAACAAAATGTTTTGTTTAGAGAAGGAGGAAAGGGCAATATGACATAACTGAATCTGAAGACTACGTGCTGTAAAAGTTTGTGCAGCAAGTGAGATTTTTGTCACCCCTATATTTAGGAAGTCCTCCAGATATGTGACCACTGCTGCAAATCATGTCCTCACTTATCAAACCAAGTGTTTGTTAAAGGGGATAGCTCACGTTTGGGTTTATTTCAAAACCATTCACACCTCAAGTAGATTTTGGTTTTAAGTCATCTTTCAATGTCACTCTGTCAGATTCAAGGTCCTGACTTGAATCTCATAGAGAATCTGTAAAGGGGGCAAAAGATGAGTGACAGCATGGATGATTTTAACCTCAATTATTCAATTATTTGGAGCCCATCACTAAAGAAACATTGTCAAAATGCCAGTGGAAACATACAAAAACTGGTCAGCAATTACAATGTCTGAGTGCTGTAATGCTAATATGTTTTTCCAATATGTTTTTCCAATGATGGCAAGAGGAGATATATATATATATATATATATATATATATATATATATATATATATATATATATATATATATATATATATATATATATATATATATATATATATTACATTCTATCTGTTCCTCTTTTTATGTTGTTTTACTATCTTTTTAAATATGCCTGTTTCATTTCCACAAACCTATTGGTTAAAGTAGAATATTTTACATCTAAGTCTGCCAGCGTGTGAATAATTGTGGACTTAACTTTAGTGTAATTGAAAGATATAAAAAAGCACCATTTTACCAAAATGTTCAAGGATGATGGTTTATTAATTTACAGATTGGATCTTTCATGAAATATGCATTTTATAGATTTGTACGAGACCCTGGGAACTGCTTATACATTTTAATACTCTATATAAAATATAAAGTAACAATTTAGCTCATTGTTTCTGGTTTTGATATTTGACATTTTCTGAACCGTATGTATCATGTATGCTGCAGGAACGGTTGTATGCATATATGTTTGCATAGTGAACTCAGCTCCATGTACAGGCTAAAGATACTAAACCTAAAAATCCAACAACTTAACATGGGAAAAATATCTGCTGAGGGCTCAGAAAACCTTAAAGAGGAGGGATTTCTGAGGCAATTGGGACACAGGCTATTTGAGATGCCTACTGTAACTAATGACAGATAATGCCTGTATAAGACAAAACAGATTCTATGCTGTTGATCTGAGCGCTTTCCTTCACTGAATTGGAACTAAAATGGCCTCCAAGTGTACTGAACAATGGGAGTGAGTATAATGCAGTGTGACTACTGAGTGACTTGACAGAGATCCAAAGTGAATAAAGGCCCTCACTATATGCAGCAGCCAGGCTAAGCTGCTGCAGTGCTCAGGACTTTGGCGGGTGACGGTGCATCATAACGCTTCACACACATTTAATTTGCTAATAAATCCTTTTGTCATTTTCTACACGGCATAATGTCTGTGTTGTAAGAAGATGTTGCAATGAAAAAGCTTCTTTTGAGAATCTTGGCAATTTCACGTGGTGAAAACTCCTTCTTTCTTTTGTTTCTATAATAGCTGACTTATTTCTTAGAGACGCCGGATGAAACATTGAGTTAGATCATGCACTTTATTGTAATTTTTTTTTTTTTTTTTCTGAAATAAATAGGACTAATATCTATGATGTCAAACTCAATTCTAGCCTACTCATTGTTCTAATAAAGCGGGGGACACGCTGAGTTACAGTATAAAATATTCATCTGAAAACTTTGGGAATTTCACTTCTAATGTTGAATCATTTGGACCGTTTTTCTTTTTTTTCTTTCTTTTTTTTTTCCAAATCCATGGAACCCATACTTATTTATCTTCATTTTCACATTATCTTTTAATTCAATCTCTACAAAGTGTAAGCATGAACTGGTTACTGATGCTGAGATATTTCATGGTAAAATGAAAAACACAATCATTCCTGGACACTTCTTAATATTATTCAATAATAATAATAATAATAGTTATCATTATTATTAATAAATAAAATAAAAATAAGACTACCGTGTGAACTAAAGAAGCACCACTTCATCAGCCTTATCAACAAAGCACTTTTTTAAACTACAGTCAGCGAAGTCAAGGTGGCCAACTTAGTCAGCTTTCTAATCAGCCAACTTAAGGCAAGCTACCCCAGCAGGTAAGTTAACTTTTAATTTTACTCGTGCCAAACGTCTTGGTGTATGCCTTTCAGTTCAGCACACGTTATAGAATTACTTTAAACTCTTGCACGTGGAGAAGAAACATCTACATTACAACTTTTAAAAGAGGCACCGTATCAGTTTGAAGCATTTCAAAAAGCACTGAAATCTTCTATACAGGGAAACTATGGAGTCTTAGTCAGCTATAGAGACAATGGAGAAGGAAAGGTTGACCGAACCAAAGGTTTGTGTCAGCAAGGTTTAACAGCGAAAGGATACAACTGACTATACCTGGAATGTAATTGCTCACTTGAGACGACATTAAGCATAACGTACTGATCACAGGTATAGAGTAAAATAAACTAAAGTGCAGACTCAACTCCTGTGGCGGAGTTGAGTCTACCCAGTCTGCCCAAAGATAATTTGAGTCTTCATTCTGGAAACACACTCAGATTGTGTTACATTATTGCCAGAAAACATAAACAATCTTTGTTTAATGTCAAATAAAGAAAGCAACGTTCTTCATTCCTCCTGATTTAAATGTAGCAAATACATACCGAACTGTGACTGCGCCAAACTCCAATTGTTGTGAATTACATTGCTAATACTTCTCCAGAGTTGATCCAGAAAGCGCTAAATACAAGAAACTATATGCTATTACTATCCATGCTTTAACTTCAAATAATCAGTAATCAAAATGTATTGATTGATCTGGATTTTCTCTTTTCAATGACACTGTAACACTATCTTTTATGCAAATGTCTTTAAAATATAGAGCTCACAAATTTTTATTATTGGGGCATGCCATTAGCAATGCATAAGGAGAGCAGTGACTGACCTGCTTCGCAATTACTGTGAATGAGCTACAGATATGAATCGCGGTACTAAATGAGACGACAAAGAGCCCTCTCATATGCTTCAAACGGTTTTTGGATCGGCCTTACGGATCCTGAACGGGAAGCAGTTGTTCGGACTGCTTTTTCCATTAAAACTGACTGGGTGTCTCATAAAGATAGATAAGTCTCACACACACCCAGGGCACTTTCATCACTATAGCAACAGAATGCAGAGATAGGGAGAACTGCTGGGGTTTGGACTACAAATACTCTGTAGTCCTAAGAATGGCGGAACACTTTAATACTGAGGGCAGAGCAGAAGGTCAGAACTACAACATGGCGGAACACTCAATTATTACAGAGGAGGCCTGAGCTGGCAGTTAGAACTACTTCCTGTTTTGGGCATTATACAGGTGGATTAACCAAACCACTGTTACACATTGGATTAGTGTGGTTATGAAAATTAAGTTTACTGAAAGTTTCAAAATAAAACTCTGAAAATTGCACTGACAAAAGTTTTTTATGTTTTTTTTCTCAGGATAGTGAACTGCCTTGCGCAGCAAGGCAGTTCATTAACATTAGCATTAATGTTAATTGAAATCTTTCCCCAGCTTTCTGTCTCACACACACAGCAGTTGGCTGAGGGCCAATCGCTATAGCAACAGAATCCAGAGAAAGGCTGCTGGTTTGGACTACAAACCAGCAGCCATAACTGCCATAACTGTAGTTCTATCTATGGCCAAGACTCAGTTAAAATAGAGGCCTGAGCAGCATGTCAGAACTACAACATGGCGGAACACTCAATTATTACAGAGGAGGAGTTGGCTGGTATTATAAACAACTTGTGCTTTGAGCATTATATAACTGATTTAACCTGATCACTATTACACATGAAATTAGTGTGGCAATTTCAAATGAAGCTTATTGAAGATTTTCAAAATAAAAGCCTTGACAATTTTTACATCATGTAATTGCTCTTTTTACATATATTTCTGCAAAAAGTTCTGAGCTCAGCGCACACCATTTTTCTCTCATCACTGCAATTACTGTGAATGAGCTACAGATATGAATCGCGGTACTAAATGAGACGACAAATAGCCCTCTCATATGCTTCAAACGGTTTTCGAATACGTATCACGGTTCCCGAATGGAAAGGAGTTGTTCGGACAGCTTTTTGGAGTGAAACTGGCTGGCTCAAACAGATAGAATTGTTTCTCCCCCTGTCTGGAGAAACACAGGGGGAGGCTTGGTCACTATAGCAACAGAACACAGACAAAAGCCAAACTGCTCCTTAGGACTACAAAAACGCCATCTTTGTAGTTCTAAACACGATGGAACACTTTACTACAGAGGCCTGAGCAGAAGGTCGGAAGGTCAACATGGTGGAACCCTCAATCATTACAAAGGAGGGCTGAGCTGGCAGTTAAGAAGTACATAATGGTGGAACTCTGACTTATTACAGAAAGAAGGCGAGCAGAATGTTATAACTACAGACAGGGCAGAATGTTCTGGGCTTTATATATAAACTGGTTTAACCCAACCACTGTTAGACATGGGATTAGTGTGGCCATTTAAAATGAAGCTTACTGAAAATTTCAAAATAAAAGCCTGAATATTCCTCTCAGGCCTTTATTATGTTTTTCTCTCAGGTTAGTGCAGAGAGAACTACAGATTTAAATCGTGGTTCCATCGGAGACAAGAAATTGCCCTCTTATATGCTTCTAAAAGTTTTCGGATTGCTCTTATGGATGCTGAACAGTAAGCCGCTTTGATCAGAAAAACTAACTGCTTCAAAGAGTTGCTGCACTCCTCTCATGCTAGTGCAACGCCGTAGGCGTTGCAATAATATTAAGCTTTTTTCGCATTTTTTTTCCTCAGGATAGTGAACTGCCTTGCGCAACAAGGCAGTTCATTAACATTAGCACAAGATTGTGCACAACATTAGCACAAACTTTAGCATTTTACTGCCCCCACTAGTGCACTGCCTTGCGCAGCAAGGCAGTGCACTAGTGGGGGCAGTCCTAACATCCTAACATCCTAACATCCTACATGAATATTAGTCTTCACGCTAATATTAGCATTTTGGCTTATGCATTAATTTCAACATACTGAATGGTACAGGTGCAGTTTAGTCAACATGTTTCTGACTCACCACAGGTTATTGACTACATTGAAGCTTTCTTTAGCATTAATGCTAATTTTTTGCATTAGAACGCTTGATTAAAAACCGACGGGCACACTTTGGCATGCCCCTTAAAATTTCTGCGGAATTTTCTAGTTTAAGGTTATAATGCTATGAGAATTTCATGCCAACCCATGGGTACCAAAGAGTTTGGCTACTGAACGTCTGCCTACTCTCACCTTAAATTTATGTTAAAAGTGGAAATCTGTAAAACACTCTAAAGCTTGCCTCTGCTTAAACCAGCAATTACCTCCCATGCTCCAAAATTCAGTCACACTAGCTTGAGCTAATCCGAGCATTAATTGGATTTCAAAGCAAAAGGAAGAAGAGGAAGAAGAACACCGTCATTCACTTTGCAGGAGCTAAGACTCATCAGCCTGCTTGATTTTGATTGTGAGGGACGTGGGAGGAAAAACCCACACAAACAGAGAACACCCAGGACAAAAAAAAAAAAAAAAAAAAAAAGGAGAATTTTAATCTGCCATGCTGTGAGTGCCACTGTGCCTCCGTTTACAACTTTTTTATTCATGAAAGGGGAACATGTGATTAAAAATAACACAGAATATATGAGTCATCCAAGTGGCGCATCTGGATTCGGTTTTGCCGGGTTTGGCTTTTGAAAGCGATACAATATCAAGAAATGAGGTCTGTCTTTTTGTCTGCCTAATCACCTTAACTAGGTAAGAACTTTAACCTTTAAGTGGTATACTTCTTCAACGTGGAGCACCGCTGGGGTATTGAGGTTCCAATAGCTTGAGTATACAACCTCCAGCCTGGCTTTTCTTTGATGTGCTCCAAAAGCAATGGCCTACCAGGAACTGAGAAGATCAAAGACATGCGATCTTTATCAAATGGAGCTCTTGTCGGCTGTTTGTAATGCTTTGCTCTTCATCAGCAACACCCACTCTGTCACTACGATGCCACAGGAAGCACAGTGCTCTTTTAAACCCAGTGGTGATCTCCCGGTTATCCAGATGAAAAAGGATTTATTAAAACCTCCCATCAACCAACTCTATAAATAGAAGCTCGTAGAAAATCTTCTGAGAGGAGAAAAAAAGAAAAAAAAAAAATAAGCTGTACTCTTAAGCTGTTATTAACATGCAAACAGAAAAAATATGTGAAATGTTATTTTGAAGCAACATTTTTTTTTTTTTCCCATGAAAGTAATAATAATGCTTCCTGGTAATATGTCTGTCGCTACATCATACAGTAATGAAAAAAAAAAAAGTAATACAAAGCTGAATCATACTCGCTTTCACTGCACTTGTTACTTGACCGCAGGCTGAATTTTAATAGTAATTTACATCAGATACTGCATGCATTATTGCTTAAGGGACTGAAGTGGTTGTCGAATTGCACTTAAAGTGGTTTTGTCATCCATACTTGTTACATTATTTAGAGAATGACTCATAATAGTATTACTGTGTAAAAGGTATCTTTAAAATAACAGAAATTACACAATTCAAACATTTCCTACAAATTTTAATGCTTTTAGCAACTCTTGGGGGGGAGTTGACCAAACTGCTTAACAACTGCAATACACATTCTGGTATTTGCCTGGATAAGAGAACTGCCACCTGTTTTCCAGGATGCTGCTTGTTTTACTTCAGAATATCATGTTTCTGCTAGCAAAATGTTTCTGCCAAAATCCTGAAAGTTAATTTATTGTTATCGGGTCTGTGTTCATCCTTTGTGTCTAGTGAGAACTTCAATTAAACTCAATTACAATTCAAAAATGCTTTATTTTTTTTTCCCCAAAGGGACATTAAATTTTGTTGTAACTCATATCAATTAACGATTCAATGAAAGTAGCTTTCCTGAAGTATGCCACAAATTAAACTGTGTGAGGTTTTTATCTTACCTTTTTTTTTCTTTTTTTTTTTTTTTACATATTTCTGTTAAAACATAACCATTCACGTGTCTAAAAACAACTTTCCAGATATAAGGAAAGAAAACAGCACATATCTAATACCTTGAAAAATGCCCTCTTCTAAGTGTGCAAACCTAATTGAGAAACTAAAAACGATCCTTATCATGACAGCTCATTAATGTGTGAATGTGTGGGGATGTGTGCATATCAGGTGAACGTGTGAATTTCAACAGCAAACAGATACCATTATTGTGACATTTTCTCCAGTAAGCATTCCATTGCATAAATTATTGCTGATTTCCAACACAAAAAAGACGTTGCATTGCTCTATGGCAACACCGAATGGGCAACATACCTGCTGAACACCTCAAAAACTGTGACGGTTTTATTCAAACATTGTTGATTACAGTGTCTTGTAAAAGTATCAATACCCCCTTGTGTTTTTCACATGTTCAACTGTAACAACTATAAAAGTAAATGTAGTTTATTGGGATTGTATGAGACAGATTACCACAAATTACCTCATAATTGTAAAGTGGCAGGGAAAGAATACACAATTTTACATTTTCTTATAAAAACTAAATGTGTGGCATACATAAAATCCCTACATTTTACTGCGATTACACCTGCAACATCTTGCACATCTAAAATTGTTGACCACTTTTATTGCAGAAAATTTCAAATTTACTCATGTTGGACATAGAGTGCTTGTGAAACATTACTGGCCTGTGAACTAGATCTACCTGAGAATCTTAGTGTAGAATCTCAGAAAGATTTTGTTCTACATTATTGAAAAAAAATCATCTTTTGAACTCAACAATTACACTGAAGCTCTGATGATTAACAATAGTGTCATCATCCTGCCAAAACGTTAACCACAGTCTCAAGTCTTTCCCAGTATCTCACAGGTTTTCTGATTGTCCTATATTTATTTCCATCTTTTAACTCTGACCAACTTCCATGTTCATGTAGGAGAAAAGCATCTCCACAGCATCATGCTGCCACTATGCTTCATAGTGGAGGTGGTAAGTTTAAGGTTTTCAGCCACACAGTATTTTTCATATAGGCCAAAAAGATTCTCTAATCTGACCACAGGAGACTCCCTCCATAATATTTGCCATTTCATGTACATAGCTTGTAAATATCAGCAGATTTAATTCATATGAATTTATTTTAATAATTCAACAATCTAACCACTCTTTCATAAGGAATATATTTGTGGACTGTCCAACAGATTCTTCCACCTGAGTTGTGGATTTCTGCAGCTCCACCACAGTTACCATGAACCTCTTGTCTGTTTGTCAGTGTAGGTGGATGGTCATGTTTGACAATCTTTTTTCAGGATATTTTACATAATTGTCCCTGAGATGCTGGGAGCTTGAGATATTGGGTGTTTTCTTTTGTCGTTTTTGAAGGCAATTCAGTCCTATTGGATTTTGAATTTTAAAACATTATTTTCCTTTCACTATGCAATTTTGAATAATGGTTGTCTATCACAAAAAAATCCATTATGTTAAGGTTTTTAGAATATATTCAACAATTCAAGGGGTATGAATACTTTTGAAAAGAACTACAGCTTTTAGAATTTAAGACGAAGCAACGAAGTTTTAGGTCCTAGCTTGGACAATGTAATTTGACACTGCTGCATCAATGATCCCATTCTTTTCCAGTGGCTTGAATGCCAAATAATAAAGAAAAATGTGTCCAGATTAGTATTGTCAATTGTTGTAAGGATGACTGTGACATAAATGTATAAACAAACACAAACAGAGTATCTTTGGATTTGCAGCCATTTTAGCTTTGTACTGATCTGCACAAAAAACAAAACAAAAAAAACAAACAAAAAAAAAAAACACATCCATTTTAAATTCACTGCAATGCGTTTTTAATTTAGTCTGACCAAATGAAAGAACCCCTTTAGGTGGTCTGCTTTGTGCAAGCGTGGTCTTTACTACACCCAACTCCCCTGTCAGCTTTGAATCTGCAGTTGACACATTTCTAAGTCAACTGCAGTCCATATATCTATGTGTGCTCTTTGTTTCATGGGCCATCATAGTTCAAACATGCATTTAGGGCAGAGGAAGGAGTGACAGACGTGCACATTTCATTGACATGTCTACTATCTTATCTATGCAGAGAGTAGAGTGCATTACATCTTCTACTAGTTGAGCAAAACAAATAAGATAAGTGGATACTTACCTTCTTTAGGAGGCCGTCTTACTTCTGCACTCAGATTGCAGATTTGACCGACATGTAGCTGAGGTGACAAGCAACCCTCCGTTTGTGGGTTTAAAGGTAAAACCACATTATTGAGCATGAGCATGCTCTCTGATTCTCCATCGCCTAAATGCTGAGGACATGTGCATTTGGTGTACACGATCCCACATGCCTCCACTGTCCCTTTCTCTGCTTTCAGGCAGTTTTCCAGCCACGTACAAAGCACTTGACACCCAAACTGGCTAGGGCTCGCCTTATTCAATACTAAGAACTCCAGGATAGACTGCTCCTCCTCATCCAGCTTCTGTGGCGTCAATCCATTGTAATCGTAAGGAAAAACTCTCCGCAGCTGAGCAAAATTTTTGTCGTACAGCAAAAATATGTAATTATTCTTTGAATCACAGAGATATACAATGGATGCGTTCACTTTGAGCAACTCGTTTATCTTCTCGTGTGAGTAGTGATCAAACTGATAAGCAAGCAAAGAGTACTCGGAGCAGCTCAAGTCTCGCTTGTATAGTTTAAGGTAGATGCTGTATTTGGTTGGGTCTGGGTTCTCCAGCGTCCATGTACAGTTTGTGTAGTTCTTGGGAAACATTTCAGACACCGAGTATGATCCATAAATGACCCCCTTGACCAGAGTGGAACACCAATAATCTTGGGCACCAGTTAATCCAAACATAACCAGAAGATAGGTGGAAAATATATAAATCAACAGGTTTCGAACAGCCTTCATCCTATGTCATTTGGCCTGCAGGGAAAGATGAAGAACATCATGCAAAAAGAATATTAAATCAGAGCACAGACACATTATGGATGATTTCTGTCAAGTCTAATTGACATGCTTCACATAGTTCTTGCCAAGTCCTTCCATGGAGAGGGTGAAAAAAGACACATTAACCTCAGCAGCATGTCTTTTGAAACCCCCTCATCCTGTCTCCTTTTTCCACTATACTTTGTGCAAACATTGCCACCTTGTGGCAGCTTAAGCCCTTTTGTGTTTTTTTTTATTTATTTATTTATTTATTTATTTTTGAGGGAGGTGGGCGCAATAATGTGAGTCATTTAGACATTATTAATTGGGTCATATTTGGATTGGCACCGTCTCAGGAGATATTCGCATATAGCTGTTTAGAATGGCATACTGATCAAACACAAACTACGAATATTGGCATGGAGGTCCTCACGAGTTTTAGTATGCGACGGTTTGTTGTTTTTTTTTATGCAGTAACCAGGATCTTTTAAGTCAAACTGTATTCTTTTGACTATAGGCTGGACAGTCAGACAATGAGAGGAGGGTGAATTTCTTCTTCTTCTTTTTTTTTTTACATAAATAAGCCAATATGTCTTTAATGCATCCTCATGCATGACTATTGTTTTTTTTTTTTTTTAATCTCTCTCTCTTTCCTTCTACGCGCTTTCAGAAATACGCACGAACCTGCTCTCGAATTCAGAGCTTGGCATATTTGATAATGTAATTTGATAAAGAGCCAGTATTTGAGTGGGTTTGAGCGTGTGTGTTGGCGCGTGCGCGAGTGTTGCATGAACGCAGGCCCATGAGAGGGGAGAGGGAGAGAATGCAATGCGATGTCCTGATTGCTTTAATCCTACAGGCAATGCAGCTGTGAGCAGTGTCACAGCAGAATGTGCATGCGTGTGCGCGATTCTCAAACCGTGTGTACCCCCTGTGTGCGCGCGCACGTGTGTATGCGAGTGTAGGCGTGAAAAAATCCCAAAGTAGGCTGCAGATTGCAGTTTTTCAGAGAATAAATACATTTGCGTCTCCCAACTTCTTTTAGGATGATGATGAGGGAGGGGGGGGGGGGGGGAGCTCTCCGTTCGAGCAGACTGGCATAATATGTGTCATGTAAGGATTTGCGGAAGCTGTGCAGAGTTAGATCAGCTTTTGCTGCGATATGTAAACCCATATGATCCCACAGCCCTCCCGCAAGATTTGTGGCCATGCAAGGCATTCACAAAAACAAAACAAAACACAAAAAAATAAAATAATCTATATTCCGGAGATGAGAAATCGCTCGTCAAGAGAGTCCCGGTTTTACTGCCCAGGCTTCCTGGAGCAATTTTGTCTTAAGAGTAGATGTGAATAAAAAGGCACGTAGGGGGCTACATCTCATACCGCAGCACTTTAAAGTGATTTTTGTCTCTTAAGGGGGAGATCAGCTCTTAAAAAAAATAAAAATAAAAAATCTGTTAAGCACCCCAGACTAATGCGAGCGGATAAACGTTCTTCGTGTTGAATATTGACGGGGTACATATGTAACAACTTTATCAGAGACATGACACTGGAAAATTCCCTCATCTCTAACAATCGTAATCATTGTTACAATTAAAACAGTATCTTACCTTACACTGCGGAAGCTATGGCTATTTTCCCAACACTGGCCACATCCTTATAAATAAATTCTGCAGCCCTTCGGTGAATCAATACTCCCCATTCCCGACAATAGAAGTCCGGCGCAACAAGATGGTTCAGTGGATGGAAATAAAATGCGTTACACTCCGCTCTGCCCGCTCATATCCTCCCTGTCCTCTTCCTCTTCTTCTGCTGGCTTTTTCCCATCAAAACCGGAGCGCAACAAACGCACGACAGCCACCGAGCAGAAGAGAGAAATACCAAGAGAGAGAGAGAGAGGAGACAGGGGGGGAAAAAAAGGAGAAGGAAAGAAGAAATTCTTGGAGTGATGAGAAGAAGCGAGCGAATTCTTTACTGTGTTACTATAAATTAAATCGTCTATTTTTTTTTCTCTCCCAAATGGTTTCGCCTCTGGTAAAGTCGCGTTTCTCCACTCGTTTTGGAAAAAAAAAAAAAAAAGATGAGTAGAGGGGAAAAAGAAAGAAAAGATCCTTTTGGTGGGTGGATGTGAGATGTTTGGCTTGACTTGTGAGTTATAACACAAAGAGAAATAGACGCGCTTTTGCTTGGTGCTTGCAGAGCTCTCGAAGCAAGGCTGCAATATCACGTCACACTCAGCCGCTAAGATAAAGCACGTACGTACGCTTCTTACTGCCGCTGCGTCTGGCACCACCACCACTTTCTTTCCTGCCATCCTCCTCCCCTTTTTTCTTTTTTTTCCCTTCTTTTTTTTTATATATACCCAACACAGCCTTCTCTTATTTCGAGTCAAAAGGGTTTCCCCCGTGAACTGGACCCTCCTCAGTGCTCAGACAACACTACTGTTTTTTTTTTTTTTGTTTGTTTTGTTCCCCCCCGCCCCCCAAGCAGGAATATGTTTATGGAGTTTTTGTCGTGATTTTCTTTTTCCCCTCCACAGGACAGGTGGATCAGAACTGCAATCCATGCGCTCTATCAATGGGACCTGGTTTGCTAGCTCCTCTCCTCCTACTTCTCTGGTGGGTCAAAGCCACTGCTTTCACCTTTCACGTTGCTGGAATAACAAACGCTTGCGGGACAACTTGAGCTGTCTTCGGGAAAAAAAAAAAAAAAGTTGCTGCGAGTTACTTGTCTCTTTCTTTGCAGGTGCATTTTCTCCATTCACGCTCTCCTCAGACATGTGTTCACAGGGGAGCGCTTGTGTGTGTGTGGGTGTGTATCCTGCGCGCCTGTTCAACAACTTTCGACCTTTCCTTTTTTTTCTTCTTTTTTTTTTTCAAACGCTTTGCCCTGATATTTTAAGAGGCATTTATTTAACAATCAACAGTCAATTAAATCCCGCGTAAGCTCCTGGCTTCAACAGTTTGTCAGTGACAATACGTGCAACAGCCTCCTTTGCCTGCTGGCTGAATTCATGCGGAGAATGGAAACATAATGGACACGGGGATGGATCTGATTGCCTTTTTATTAAGGATGGAGAAGGGATTTGTTCACATAGGTGGGTGTTCTTTATGACAGGAGGCGAACAAATGTTTAGAGTATAATTATTTTTCAGTTTTCTTTAGCGCATAATGCAAAATCAAATCAATATATATATATATATATATATATATATATATATATATTTTTTTTTTTTTTTTTTTTTTTTTTTCTGGAGGCCTGTTAAATTACAGTATCCTGCAAAAGTATTCTCTGAGTGTTGAACTTTTTCACCTTTTTTGCCATATATTTTTTAAATAAAAATCTAAAAAAGTGTGAAGTTTATTTGTATTCAGATTTTTTTTTTTTTTTGCTGTCAAAAGATTTTCTCAACTTAGGTGCACAGCTCTGTACAATCTCCATATATGCTGTGGGTCTCTTAACTTCTTTTCTTGGTGATGCTCTCCTTGAGAGTTATTTGGGAGCTGTACTTGTTGCAGCATACTCTTCCCATATTCAAATGATGGAATAAGATTTCCAAAGTTTGTAAAATGTTTTGTAACCTTATCTTGCCCTGGTCTCTGGTGTGTGCTTTGGTTTTCACAATGTGGTTTATTTTCCTAATTAGAAGAACCATCTGAGATCTGCACAGAGAAAATGAATTGCAATTGTTTGTACTGGACTTTGTTTATTGGTTCCAGCATAAAGATGGCTGAATGCAAAACACTGCAATATGTGGTTGTAGCTTGACAAAATATTAAAACGTTTAAGGACTATGAATACATTTATAGGGCAATGAATTTGTGACATAAGAAAGCTTTTCTTGGATGGTTGGGTCAGCTGCTTTAATCATTAGTACCATAAACAGCTAACTCTTATTAGCCTAGTCATTTCTTTCCATCTTTGACTGAATTGGTTCCATCTGAGCAGATGCTACCCAAGAAAGTCCATTTGTTGATTTGTTTCCAGGAAGTTTCAGCTTGAAGTGTTTGTGAGCCAGCTTCACCAAAGAGTGCTCCAAAACCATTCAGAGAGCATACCAAAATAGAGCACTGTGACAATTTGAAAGAACTTGTTTTCATCCCCAGCATTCTGCGGCTTGCAGTGTTTACAGCATTGTTAATCCGTTGCCAGATTTATGACAGAGATCGCAGCAATTCTAGCATAGCTGGTCTCCATGTCGTGTGAGTGGCAGCTTTTGATTTTGGGCCTTTCCTAGGGAGCCAGTAAAACATCGGGGGTCATCTCAAGCTAGTCCACTTTCCACAGCCTTAATAAAGACCCAAGCAATCATGGGCCTTTTGACTTAGAGACAGCTAATAGGTGCGAGAAATTCAAGTGAAGCCTTATTGAACAATGAAAACACTATGTATCACTCAACTCATGCACAAAGTGGCAAATTTCCAAGCTTAGGAACTTGGCCAGTAGTCTCTTGAGCAAGGATGATTTTTTTTTTAGAGTGGAAATCGCACCCTGCATGTTTCAGCTTTATATGACCAGGAGGAGAGAGGAAATTCATCACCAAGTGTGGCTAAATGTGGACTAGCTACAAGATGAAAAGAAATAATAACACAGCAGGGAAGTCATTATCTATAATAGAACTGTGTGACTCAATGTGGAATTACTAAAACTGAACTGAAATGAGGGGGTAATTGAGAAAACGTGCAGTGGATTATTTACATACATTTTCCATTATTTTTGCTTCCCCACACATACCTGGACTACAGCTCGTTTCTTTATGATTTTGGCTGCATGTTCTAAAACCCAGCTGTTACTTCCAAGATAAATTTCATTCCATCATTGTTTTACGATTAGTTTAGGATTTCTTTCCAAGGTTCCATACTGAGCCGACTGCCATTAATCCATAAAATGGCAACAAATGTGTTATTGTTGCTTAGACGATAGAAAGGAGCAAATAACCATCAACAATAAGAAAGATCAAAACGGTGTTGTTTTACAGTCAAGTTAATAATTGCATATTTGGACTCCAATGGATTGAATAACTGGTGTTGAAAAAATAAATGTACACAATCATAAAGACTTTTCAAAATATCACATTTATATCAGGTCACTTAAACTCTCACACTGCATACAGCAAATCTGTATACGCCCTCTGGTATCTCCAAAGCATTTGCAATATTTCTCATCAGTTGCAAAATCTGTCATATTACTCTGTCAACTCAAGAATCTGTTTGGGCGCATAGATTTTGAATTATTCATTGCTCTGAATAAAGAATAGCCCTATTACCACCTGCTTCTGTTTGTGAGACTGAGCGTAGACTCAAGCATGTGTGTGTGTTTGACTGTCCATTGTTACAACTCTTTGATATAAGAGCTGTTACAGCCCATTCAGGCCTGTAACAAAATCCTTAGTGATGAACGTCAGGTTATGGATCACATATTAGGTGTCGGATTATTTATGTCTACAGCTCTTCATTCATCCATATGACATGAGTAATTTAAATATTCAAAAATGGTTTTGAAGGATTTGTGGTAGTTTCATTGTGTGGTTCTAATGTAAAAATGCAACTACTGTCAAATAGATGAACTCTTAATTGTTTTTTAAGTCAACTTTTTCTCAGCACTGAGATAAGACTTTGTCATGCTGGAAGTCCTGGCGACTGAATAGTGATTCACATATGAGCATGTTTATTATTATTAATTATTATTATTATTATTATCATTGTAGTCTTTTTCGTAGTTTTTTTCTGATTTGTGGTTACAAAGATGCAATACTTGGTTCAAGAAATATTTTTCTTCTTTACCACAGGAATGCTGATTTTTTTTTTTCTCATATTCTTAGAAACTGGTACTCAATGATTGTTTGAAGGACACAGTGGAATGATTTATTACAGTTTTACTAAAACGTTAATGTGTACAGGTTTGTTGTTGGAAAGAAAATGTTATTTTGATTGGGGAAGTAAGAGTTTTCTCACCAATACTGACCTCACAATCCAGTATGTCAGCCTTGCAAATAAACATTTGTGTAAGCCATCAGAGCTGGCTCAATATTTTATAGGACCCTAAGCAGAATTTTATTTAGAGGTCTCACCCTAATTAAAGCCAATCATCCACAAGTCAACACAGCACTGGAAGTCAAACACATGGCAGCTGCATTGAGGACTAAGGCCTCTATGGATGATGCACTTTACCCCTGCGCCATTGCTGCGCACGTATTACTGAAATTTGTTTAACTGCATTGTAAAACTTAGCACTTTTATTACAGAAAAAATACGTCTTTTACACATAAAAAAATTATGAAACAATGAAAAATATCCCCTTTAAGTCAACAGCAGTAGTCCATTTACTTTCAAGTTGAAGTATTGGATGTTTTGTACAGCTAGTTGATGCTACTGTAATTTGAAATACATTTAGAATCTTATTTCCAGAATACATTTATTCAAAATGAACTTGAAAAAGTTTATTTTCGCAGCAAAAAGCAAGCAGATGCATTATTGCCAGCTTGCATTTCTGATAGTAGTTAAATTGGTCATTAAGAATATAAACAGGTAAATCCCACATGTTTTCAAACTTGATCATTAAAAACACTTCAGAGATG
The DNA here is from genome assembly GCF_051168715.1 of Poecilia mexicana. Taxonomy (NCBI): domain Eukaryota; kingdom Metazoa; phylum Chordata; class Actinopteri; order Cyprinodontiformes; family Poeciliidae; genus Poecilia; species Poecilia mexicana. The sequence goes on along the minus strand of NW_028263384.1, from coordinate 19,275,350 downwards.
CATGGGAAACTATCCACCAGCACTTGTTCTTGATTGAAGCAATGATGGGAGTAACTGAAGAACTGATATTCTTTTAACTATTAGCTCTATATCATATAGAAATTGTTGGCAATTACCTGACAAATATAATTTTATAAGTTCTCCTATGCTTTGCAAATGCCACCTAAAGTACCATCAATGGTACTTGTACCACAGTGTGAGAGTTTGGGTAGTAAGGTTAATTCTGTGCAGAAATGTAATTTCCTTTTTATCAGAAAAGCTGAGTGGCCTTCAGGATGAAGTAGGAATGGATAATATTTCACACTCTGTTAGATTGTTCTTAGTACCAAGTAACCAAAGAAAGTTAGCAATATTCATCCACAGTGAGCCAGACAATCATGGTTCACTGATTGGTGAATGTTACTAACTTTTCAGTTATTTTTTTCCTACCTTTTTAGCAATACCATACATTTCATTTCTTTAATGGAAGTCGCAAATGTCAACTCATCTTGTTTTTCTTACTATGGCAATTTTTCTCAGTGGGTTTTCTCATTTTATTGAACATGCTCTCAGTGAACTGCGCCTGAAAGTTTTACATAAACAATTTCGGCTTAAATTCACTGATGAATGACACATTTACAGTGCTTAGAAATGCAATGTGAAGTGTACATAGAGTTGTATGACAGGAATGCATTATGTTATTTTTCAACATCCATTAAATCTGGGATGCAAGTTTGAAGTGAAAACATTATTTCTTTATACTTCCTTATTCAGTGTCACTTGAAGGATAAATGACAAAACTCTCGTTACATAGCTTCAGATGGTAGGAGACCTTTTCATTTGTGACACTATAAAGTCAATATTTCTGAATAAAAGGTTTCAACACCTTTTCAGTGAAGTAATATTTAGTCTGTATTTTCCTAAAAAATATATATATATTTTCCAGATATTTGTGTGCATCTATTCTCAATATATTGGAGACTTATCTATTCCCAGTTGTTTGATATTTAAACTCAAGTTAGATATCTTCCACATTAATATTACCTTTGACATTCTTTTCACAGTAGCAGGCAAGCATGTAGACTCTTAGTGTCATTTAATATTACTCATGTGCCTGTAGAAAAAATTATTTGTCTTGCAGTATTATGTACAAACAATAACTTCACAGGAGGAACTCTGAGATCTCGTAATATTTAGGGCAACATCATTATGTAAAGAAACAATAACATACCTTGGAATATGACTAGAAGAGAATGATCTCTTTCACACGCATTGTGGGCATATCTAGACCCGTTTGTGAAGCTGCTGGTATCCACAAGCACTTCATATGCGTCTACCTTAACAGTCCCATAAATTGTTATGGATTAATGCTCCCAGTTATGGGTTTACTTGATTCATGACACATGAATGTCACTATCAGTGTAAACAGGCGCAAGTCTTGTGATTCAATACAGTTATTATAGTCATGATTTACCACCCTATTAACAAATTAAAGTGTTTGCACTTGCCTTCTTCCCCTCAAGGAGTGTTTTTCTCAAAGTTTTCTTGTTTGATTATTTAAATAAGCTTTTATTCAATTAAAAGCTGTCCCTGAAATTGCAGAGTGTCGTAGTCTAGATAACGATGCGTAACGAGGGATATTCTGGCTCTTTGTCTTGTTTTCCAGTCGTAAATACTTTAAGTTAGTGCAAAGGAAAATGTTAACTGTACAAGATGATCGATCCCTGTCTGTAAGATACATAGCCTATAGTCTCTTCAAGTTACAGTGGTCATGAAATCGATGTCTCAAAATTACTTCCAATGAGTGGAATATGGGTTCTTGACCAGTCGATGGTGTAATGAATTATTAATCACTTTTGTACCTGATAAGTGTACTTTTTTCACTAATAATTTGATTGTGTTTCTTTTTATTCCCAAGAAAATGGCAAATAAAACCAGCTATGTTCAAATGTCTAAGATTAACTGCAGATGAGCTAGGTGATGAAGTTTTAAAACAAGGATTTTTTTTTTCTTGTCATTTATCAATAAAACACATTTTTCCCAGGCTAACTGCCTCAAATTCTGAGTGAGTATGAAAGTTTCAACTTCCCCAGAGCATTAAAATTTAAACACTTTATTATTTAATAAGTGAAATGTAGTTCAAATGTTTTCAAAGACTCTGCTATAACTTATTTGCAATGACAGGCTTATACAGCTCCACTTTAGAACAACCTTGCGTGATTAATGTGGTGAACAATATAGTGCACTACACCGTGCACTTTGATACCCGCTGCAGTAAGAAAAGAGTCTTGAAACGTCTTTGCTCTAAGACATTGGGCTAAGGTCTATCTCATATGGTGTTTTTAGTCTAAATGCGACTGTGCTTCTGACCCTGCAGCATCTTCACAGTAATCTGGGAAATCTAAAAGTCAGTTAGCCAGCAGTGTAAAAATGTTTTATGGGGGCAATATGATCTCATCTTTTTCACAGCAGCTACTGTGCTGCCTTTAAGTCTTTCTCCTGCTTATTGTCAGGCAAAAGACGTTAAGCAATAATAGGCATTAAAATTCACTGGAAATGTTTGAGTGCGGCTTTGATAATGCCTTAAGACAGTAGAAATAAAAGATTGCGCCAAAGCACGAGTACAACACAAAGTGGAAAAAGAAGCATTTGTCATTGCATTGCTTTAGGAAATATATCACATAAAAAATATGATATTGGACTGGAAATTCTACTTTTTGCATTTTATTTAATGCTGCATTTACTGTTATGGGGAGGTGTTGTGGTGGGACTGTCTGCAGGTAATTAATTTTCTTCGTATATACCAAAGCCATTCCAGACAGACCTGCAAAATTGAGCATACAACTGGATGAGTTTTGCTTTTTAGGGTTTACACCAGCTTTACAAACAACAGCATTAAACATTGTTTTCAACAGATAAATTGCTTCAGAGGAAATATGTATTTTACTCACAAAAATGGTAAATCAAAACTGTTGCAGAGTTCCTAAAATGGAATGCTAGGGAGATTTTCTAGTTATAAGGTTGGACTGGAACGAACTCTCTGCTTTAGTCCATGATTCAGACACCCTGTCTAATTTAATTTTAATACTAAGGTTAAATTTGACGTTTGGATAAAGCTTATAGTTCAGGGTAACTTGGGTTACACTGAATTATCTCTGCAATTATGTTGCTTTATGCTTCAGATCATAGACAACCTACTGACCACTCTTGCTAAATTGTCTTAGTTCTCTCCTATTCGGCACTATGTGCAGGTACTTTTGCTTTTAACTTCGCATACTCTTTTTCCTCTTCATAGAAGCCACATGCCTGGCAATTTGATTTGCTTGGAAGGCTTGGAAGGGACATGTTTAACCATGTCTCTCTCCTAGAAAAAGCTATTTAGGTAACTATCACTGTGGCTGTATGTGCTCCGTTTCATCCTACACACTTGCAAATTGTAACAGATCTTATCTGGTTAGCTTTTTCTTTCTCTCCAAGATGAAATCAGTAAATGAGTGGAGCCATTTACTCAATGTTTTCTTTAATGTAGAAAGTACTCCTGGATCAGTGCTTCTGTGTTTTTTGGGGGTTTTTGGGGGGGCATCAGGGGGGGAGGGTGGTTGTGTCGGCTCTGTCTTCTTAACCTCCTAGTTGTGGCAGATGGCCACTCACACTGAGTCAGATTCTGTTGGAGGTTTTTTTTTTTTTTTTTCCTGTCAGGCAGTTTTCCTCTGCATACATTACATACATGCTTAGTAAAATGGATTGCTGCAAAGTTAATGACTCAATAAGAGAAAATGAATTCATTTCGTCTTATTATTATTTTAATAACAAATGAAACATGACTGTAATGTTTAATAACTAGGATCAACTTGGAATGTATGCATTTGACTTTGAAACTGTATGATTGGATTGAACCGATTATGTATTTTGTAATTGTTGTTGTTATAAAGTGCCTTGCAAAGATTTTTGTTGCGAACTGGAGATATATAAATAAATAATCCAAAACCAGATGAGAATTTCTTATGTATGTTGTTGATATAATCGTGTGGGTGAAATATTCACCCCTGTTTCATCTTCATTTTCTAATGAATAATGTGTTATTAGTTCCTTTATTCATCCATCCTTCAATGAATGAAGAATACATTTACCATGTGCAGAACAAGAACTCCACACCAAGATATTCTTATATTCTTATATCCAAACCATCCAAAAGCTAAAGATTCTCTTTAGCTTTTTACTGCCAAAACAGAAGAGTTTACAATCACAAAAATGCTGATGAGTTTTGAAGTTTGAGTGCAAAATGACCACATTCCAAAAAAAATCAATAAATGCCACTATAAGATCATTTAAAATAGGCCCCAAACCCTTGATATTTACCAGCACTTTTTTTTTTACTTGAACACTGCAGTCTTGCTTTTTCCTTAATTTAACATGAATGCTTGTGAAAAATAGATTTAGAAGATTATAATTACAACAGTGAATGTTAGTTTTATGCACAAACTGCTTTGGTAATCTTTCTGTTATTTATTGTGAAACAACGTGCAGCATAACATAAAATGAGATTAAACTTGACTTTTAGAGAATATTTTGTAGCACCATTTGCTTATTAAACACTCACAAAAAAGGTTAAGTTAAGCGGGGTAAAATCTATTTCATGTTGTTTACTACTGTCATGCACCACTTTTCCAAACAGTTTTTTTTTCAAATAAAATATATTAATCTTACTCTAACTCTAAGAAATATACTTTTGAAATGTTTCCTTTAAAGACTGAGATTCTGCTACCCACCAAAGCAGACCTAAAGTCTAAGCCACATAGCTCCTTGATTATTAAATAGCTGGGTTTGCATATTTTCACATTCACTTTCAGTTTTAAATCTATGTGTGAAAAATTTCAGCCGAATTTGGTAAAACAGACATTAAATGTTTGTAGTGGTTGCAGAACCACTCTATGAAAATAGAACTACTTTATGTGTTAATGTAGCATTTTCTGAATGGAATATTTTCATCTTGGTAAAATAATGTAAAAAAAAAAAAAAAGTTACTGTTCTGCTTCACATTCAGCTCTCACTCTTATTTGGTTTTCCACGCCTGGGTTTAGAAATGAATTTTAAATCAAGGTATTTTTTTCCCAGCAAGGTTTATTTTTCCCATCAGAGACAATACGTACTGCATGAATCCTCAGGGCCTTTATCCACTCCTTTGAATGTGCTTCCAAACAGGCCCTCAACTTCCAGCAAACACCATCCCTCCATCTCTCGTGCTATGTAAATATTCCATGAGCGGCAGCCCCCACAATGTGGACCTACAAGAATCTGTCTAGAAAATCTCATCTTAGACAGCAGGTTGGATGAAAGACTAAAACCAATACAGTACTAATACAATAAGTGGCATATATTTTCTTAAGCCTTAATTTCAACTAATATAGGTGTTGATCTCGCGTAATAAACAAGTAGAGAAAAAGCAAGACTTTTTTTTTTTTCTCACAAATAAAGGTTTTCGGTTTTTAATACCAGCTTGATTCATTCCATACAAAGAGGAAGAAAATCATAATAAAAGAAAACAAAAATCTCTGGAAATATCCTTTCTATCTACAGTCCTCGTATAGTGAAATGCATCCCTGTTAATTATGGAGATCATAGGTCACCTATGCAATAATCAGTTCTGAATGTGCATAATAACAAACTATCTTTCCGACAAATCACCTGTCACATTTTAATTTCCCGTTCATAATTTATTTTAGCCGGTGAGGAAGTGTGAACTTCTGTGCTAGGAAATGCCTTGAAGAGAGCTGCTTAATCATTAATAATGAACAAAACACAGGCATGGCATAGGGATGATGCTGGAAACGTAAGTGTCTTCTGTAGCCTGTAGTCCAACTTATCAATCATAAGCCATTGATCAGTCTGCGATAGCTTCACTATTAACCCTCTCTTATCTCCTCTTCTTTTCCAAAATAATTCCTAGATCCTAGGTGTTTCTTGAACTAACCTTTACAAGGCTTAGTTGGATCTATACATGATCCTATCATTTGCAAAAATCTTTCATCCCATTCATCTTTTCACCCTCACTACTGTAGGTGGAAATCCAACTCTAGTGAGTCTTTTGCAGCTTAAGCACTTATTCAACCAGTGGCTTCTTTGTGAGACGGACTCTGCATTAATATAGACATTCCCCTGAAGCTCAACCGGATGTATTGCGAAATGCTGTGCAGAGAATATTTGAGCATAACAAGCAAAAAAAAAAAAAAAAAAAAAATTTTTTTCAGTTCATCCTGTTAGCGCCTTGTTCTTTGTACTTTTCTATCTGAAATACAAAGCCAGAACACAGACCACTGGATTTATCTGGCTTTTGTCGCTCCTTGGACAACATTGAGATACTGCTAATTGGAATTTCTCCGATCAAATAATTAGCCTCTCTGGCAGACAATGGAAGATGAATTTCTCACATAATCACCAAATTGAATTGATAACAAAGTTTCCAGACAACAGCTGTCAAGAGGGCAAACAGGAAATTATACCACACAAACTTTAGCTATTGAATTAGAAGTGTAAGACAATTTTCTTCTAAAATGTCTACACCTCAGAAGAGAAATATTCTGAATCAAAATGTGATGGAATACAAAAACTTCATTTGAATGAATCCATTGTTCTAAATCTGAAATTCACCAGGCTTATTTATGTTGCAGTGGTAAGTAGGATTTAATTAAAACAGATGTTTACAGCCAATAAGAAGATAAAATCTTTTTGTTGCAAGCTGAGGAGGTAATTCAAATATCTGAATCAAATGTGTTGGGTGAAGAGACACAGCTAAAGCGTGCAGGACACCAACCTAGATCTGGAGCAGGCCCACCTGTATGTCAGGTTCCAAAAACAAAAAACTGACTGGGTGGACGTTAATCTTTGAGCAAATTTAGTGTAATCGTCAAAACACTTTTAGAAACAATAGAAGATGGATGAAAAAAAAAATGCTTCACAATTTCACCAAACAAACAGAAAAATACATACAGAGTTAAACAGTAAAATTCAATAAAAATACTAAAAAAGATAATATATTTTTACATACATTTCTACGGTGCTGGTCACGGGATGTGCATATTTGTAAAAGTAAGACATTCTGCATTTTTAAGGCAGCAATCGCAAATAGCTCAGTCGGCTCTCAATTTCAGTTGTGATCTGGGAACATTCAGTAAGCTGTGTTGTGGGGACCCGGGTGCTCTTAAGGGTGTGTGGATCACGTAGAAGGATCAGAGATCACGTAGGACTGGACCATTAAAAACTTTACAAGCAAGTAATAAAATTTCAGAATCCAGCAGGACAACAACCCTAAACATAGCCTACAGCATGGTTGTCTAAAGTCAGTTCTCAAGGGCTGGAATATCTTGCGTGTTGTAGTTCTCTCGCTGATGGTAGTTACCTCCTCAGCACATCAATGTTCTGCTAACGAGCCTTCATTTAATGCAGGTGTATTCAACCAGGAAGAGAACTAAAACATGCAGAATACCAGTACTTGAGGAATAACATTGGACACCCCTGACCTACATCAAGAACTAGAGTGGAATTGTTTAAAGGTATTATGTAAAATCAACTTTTAAGATTGTTTGAAAAATCCTTTAATCTTATTTTACTTAATTGTTTCAAGGATAACCGCTGGAGATGTGCCATCGAATTTTGAGACGGGTCCGTATCTCTTATAGCATCCATTCTGGTGTTTGGTTTCACCGAGAACTGCCGTTTCCATGCAGTCCCTCTCCAGAGCTGCAGTTTCCAAGCCAAGCTTCCACTTCACAGAGATTGCAAAATAATCATAAACGGTGGGAAAGTGTTTTAATAATTACTCCTAATAGTTTGGAAATGCCTTGATTATGTATGCACACTTTTGATTGGGAACATGCGCTTTCAACAGTCATTCTTTGCGAAGGGAATTTGTCTTTATTTGACTATAAACATGACATTTGAATTCTTTAATAGCTGGGCTGAATAAAAAAAAAGAAAAAGTAAATACTCCAAACATTATGTTGTTGCTGCTCTAAGTGTCGTGAAAACATTCTGGAAGTGGCACAGGCACAACTCTTATGTAATGTTCTTTAGTAGATGAGCTTTAACCACTGCTCTAGTACAAGATAAGCGGAATGAAAAAACCATGTTCCTTCATTACACTAATTGTGATTTTAATAGCAGCATGCCCAATTTGAATTATGGTTTTAAAGTTTTATTCTGACAAGCATGTATTTTGAAAAGAAGCCTATAGTAACAAATATAGTTTTCAGGAGCTCTCAAATATTTTTCCTCACACCTCGTTGTTCATTGGTGCTTGTATTCGCTGCTAACAATACAGCACACACATGCCTCATTCTACTCCAATAAAAGCAAACATCCTAATTGTTAACTGTCATTTTTAACACTAGAGAGCTCAATCATTTCGCTGAAGCCCACCTTGTCTGAGGAGCAATTGCCTGCATCAACCTGTCCAGGGTAATGAGACTGGCTGAAAACTGCCTGCACCACTGCTTTCCTGCAGCCCAGCTGTCCCCTGTGATATCCATCTCCTGAGTTTGGTCTGGCTTGTCAATCTGAGCTTGAGGTAGGCTCTGCCTCTGCTGATCGCATCTGCTCACATAGCTGCTTTCAGCAATAGGAACGGTCACGGTAAACTGTGTTTGTGTCATCACAACCAGACAGTCCATTTAAATTGCGACACACAGCTTTACAGGGAATTTCCTCTAGCGTTTCAGGGATATAAGATGAATGTGCTTATACGGTCTGTTATTCAGGAGGATGGGCTTCATGGATGCATTGTTTGGATAACTATTTGATTTAAAAATCTGATGAAAGTTAGATCTTTTTTTTTACGTGCATCAGCAATAAAATTGTTGGTATTATATTTAATTTTTCTTCAACTTTACTCCTGTTTAATCGTTTCTGCAGCAAGTGACTTTTATTGAATAGGAGTGACAGCTGGTGCAACTCACTCCCTTTCCATTACACATTAGAGCTTGTCACAACCTGTCCATCTCTGCAGTCAAGAAGCTAGAAGAAAGCAGACATTTTTGGTGCCAAAAAAGTGAAATGCATTTTCTATTACGCTAAAAGTGCACTTTAAAATATTGTTTATATTATGTCAATGAAGATGGTCAGTGAAATCTAGGCTCTGTCAATTCCCACGTCTTCTAAGAGAGGAAGCCATTTCAATTTGCCATCAAAGCAAATCTCTCCCTCTCTTCCACTTAATTCTGAAAAGATGTATCCAAAGCGAGCAATGAGAAGCTTATTACTATGACTATATACTTATTAATATTTACAAAAATATGTATTTTTTACTATATGATTCTTTCATCTAATTTTAGAATAGTTTCACTGTTTTGAGTAAGTCAGAACAATCAGTAGGATGGATCAGAATTTTAAAAAAATTAATTTGATTATGCACGACATCTATTTCTAATTGTATATCAAGATCAAATTGTTTCAATAGACAGATTATACAGAGGATCAATACTAGAACCATTTTTTTTTCTATTTATGTGACTGGTTTCCAAATGTCCTTGCTCCAGTTATGTTTGCCAATGTTACAACTCTTTTTCATGCCTATTCAAACTTTAATTCACTGGTTATGAGTCAATCAATGTTTAATTATGTAGAACATTTACAACAGTCTCAGCTGACCAAAGAGTTTTCAAAACATCACATCGCAATGAATGTCATTGCTGATTTTTAAAAAATATTATTGAATAATTTAATGGCTGAATTCACTGCAGCAGAATGGATCTAATTAAATTTTAGGTCATTTATCTTGAAAATTCTTTAAAACTACTGATGACAGGAATCAGAAAACAGACTGTTTGGAAAATAGATATTAACTAGAAAAAAATGCATTTCCTGTAAGAAAATAGAATGAATGTTTTTGGTGAAAATTGCAGAAGAATTTGAAGTCAATTGCAGAAAACTTGCAGAAATGTAAGAAATTGGCAAAATGTACAGAAGAAGAGTGCAAACTTTCAGTCAATGCAAAAATTTCAAAGAAATTGCTCTAGAATGCTGCTTTCAAAGCATTACTGTAAGGTCACAGCAGCTGATCAGGTAAAATGAGCTAAAAAGCTAAAGTTAGCTGAAATATGAACGACAGCATGTAGGCTATCACTAACAAGTTGGCCAACGGTAAAATTCCCCATGTAGTGTGAAAAAAAAATCTATGTACAATCTAAAATTAGCTGATAGGTAAAACTAGCTAATAAACTAATAATAGCATCTAGGCTATCACTAGCATGTTGACCTACAATGACAAACTCCATGCAGAGTGAAAAAAAAAAATGTAAAGGCTAAAACTAGCTGATAACTAAAACTAGCTAAAAAAAAACTAATAATTGCATCAGCTAGCCCTAGTTTGTTGACCTACAATAACAGTGCATTATTGTTGAAATCTAATCTGTACAGTAGAATTTAATTTCTTGGCGGTGAGACAGAGTCTTAATAATTAATCAAAGAAACCCACCCTTGCCATTGTTGTTCTAAAGCACAAGCATTCAGATGCACAATGTCTACTAGCATATATGCACACTTGAAGTAATAATTCCATAGTGTAGAATGATAATCCAGAAAGGAAATGTATGGATTGACATAGTATTGAACAAAGGCTATCCAGAGGTTGTTAATTCTTTAACAGTCATAAAAGAGAATGACTGTAAAGCTCTGAATATTATTTGTCAGGAGAACCTGGGTTATTACACCAATGATGATGAATGGCTTAAAATACTGTCAGATAATGGGAAACATATTAAAGAGCTGAGGAGAAATGTATTCATTATAAAATGCAAAGATTTTATTTTACTCAATCTAGGCTTTATAGAATGGGTTAACTAACCAATAATGCTGGAAATGGCATTCAGAACTTGGAACCTTTTTAAATGCAATTCAGGAATATGTTTTCCCATTTTGAAAAGTAGCACCAAGACACAGGAAAGTGGCAGAGCATGAAAATGCCCATATCACCAAGATGATGCTTATTGAGAGAACAGACAGAATAACTTAGTATATCAATCAAAACATAAAAACACAGCGATCTTGGTCACAGAGACTCTCAGATTACGGAACATCATTCTTTATTTTTATTTAACTGTTATTTTACCAGGCAAGTTGGCTAAGAACAAATTCCTTATTTACAGCAATGACCTGACCGAGCCAGATACTGATAAAGAAAACTTTAAAATATCATGGGTCTGCTTTTTTTTTATTGACCTTGAAATGTGCTAAGTGTTTCTTGCTGTCTGTTCTGCATTTTATCATGCTGGATAGACAAATAAAAAACAAAACTAAGCATGCTGTAGTACAATACTGAAAGACGGGAAGGTAACTTGAAGATTTGAGAGGCACAAATGTCTGTTTAGTCAAAAAGGCCCATCAAAAATGCCAATTGAGTTACTTATGTCTTACAAAGCCACCAGGGTATTCCAAGGAAGCTTGCAGAGTTAAGGCCACCTGTGGTGTCCTGCACATGTGCATTAATGGGAAGCTACCTCACACACATCCCAGTGAGTAGTGGGGTATATTAATGGGGTAATCTCTTGAGTACATCTCTAAGGGATCTGGCGAGTAACACCACTAAGAAGTCCTATCCTTTCCTCTGGGGGCCTTGCAGGTGTGCTAATAGGATATCAGAGCTTTCCGAAGAATTTATTTTGCATAGAAAGACCAGAAGAGGTGAATTACAGAGGCAACTTACTTTAATGACAAGTCATCATCTTCATTTCTCAGCTCTCCAGTCATCCAGACAACTTGCTTCACATTTACTCCAGCCAGGTCCCCAGCATGAGGATGACCCATCAGTCTGCCATGCGTTACACAAGCCAATCTGTTGGGATGATAAATGATAAGCAGGAGCTCAGTGGTGCTGGATCTGTCAGAAAAAATCTTGGATGGGAGGGATGATGGGGTTGCCACACCAAAGCATGTTGTGGGCTCACAGCGGGTACAGACCACAGGACCCGGTGCCACCAATTAATGTTTGTCTTACTGCACCCTGGATATCAAGAGAGTGCTGCACACCATGCAGGCACAGCACTGCCCCTGCAAATAACAGCCGAGCAAATGTGCTTTACTCCGGGGAACGTGAGAAAAGATGCAAGGTATTATGTGAATATCAAACAACCAACAGCGACAATTAGTCTGGAGTTCCTTTGGGAATAGGGGGAAAGAACTTTGAACACACACAAAGGAGAAAAACAGCTCTACTCCTTTTTTTTTTTCTTTTTCTTTTTACAAATCGTATTTGTACTCTACAAGTGACTCCTCTAATGACAGGAGACCTTTCAAAAAAAACAAATCAAAACAATGTACACTCCCCTCACTACTTCCTTCATACGCACATGCGTCACCACGTCAAGAAAGACATGACAAAAACACTTTAATAGGGCACTGATCTGAGCATGATAAACCTTGAAGCCAGATAGAGAGGAAGCCTTTTACCTTCCCCCTCTCCACCAAGCATGCTGTTCTCTCTGCCCTCTGTCATGTCTGCATCTCAATAGCAGCTCTGTGTAAATATCAACCATCTGGGAAACCCTTAGACAGCAGAGGGTGCCAAAGCTTTTCCATTTCAGTGCATTTCACAGGCACACAGAATCCTGCTGCCTTTAAAGATCCAGTTTTAGATGCAACATCTTGTTTCTGTCACATTTAGCAACGTCCAACATCTCAATCATACCAGTTGAAGACAGTAAACAAAGGGAGGGGAGTTTCATGTAAATGCTACAACCTGCCCCCTGCCTGTTGGACAAACGGTACAAACAGCTTTATGTAATACCTGTGAGCTGTGATCAATCGTTTGTTTGTTTTTTCTATCTTGACTGCTGCAAAGTTATAGGTGCATCCTTAAAATGTCTTCAGAATGTTATTTTTATTTCTGCAACTGAACATAAAACATACAATTCATTATATAGATTCATCACACAGAGTGATGTAATTCAAGTGTGAATTTGTGCTTGTTTTGATCATTCTCGTTTTCAGCTAATGGAAACTCAAAATTAATTTCACAGAAAACACATAAAACAAGCAAAAAATATCTTAAATACAAGGAAGACTGCTGACCTGATCGAGTAACAAAGAGGGGAAACCACAGAAGATCATCACTTAAAAAGCTGATTATTTGCCGAGAGCTATATGCCAAGCAAATTTGTATAAAGTTGAGTGGAAGGATAAATTGTGGCCACAAGAAAACTGGAGACACACAGAATCAGATTTTTTTGTAAACAACCATTACCTACTGTTGAGTAGAGACATGCCAACCTGAACGAGGTGGCCGTTAATATTAATTCAATATTTGGAAGCGTAGCCAACACAGACTGAATGGCTTTGTTCAAATCTTTGGCTGTGAACAAAGCCATTGACCAATTACAGCTACAGGTGCACGATAATTTTAAAATTGCACTGAAAATCAGTACCGCCATTCACATCTTCTTCTCCTTTTTACTGATTGGCCCTGTTGAAATTCAATCAGGGAAAACAAGCCGAATGGGGGAAATCCCAAACGGAGCAGTGAAGGGAGATGAAAAAGAGCAGAACTGTATAAGAAAGCAATTGCCAGGATATAACTAAACAATTAGAGTTTCCTGAAGACCACAGGCTGAGCGCCTCCATGTCAGACTACATCATTGCTGTAATTCAATCGGAATTTATGCAAAGGGAGTCTCGAACAAGTACTGCGTCCACACAGAGTACAATACATTGACATATTTTTCACAAGGCCCACATTCCATGTTAAAAATAGCTTTTTAGAGTTAGTATAGTTTTCCTGATTTCTGGGTTGATTTTAATTGTTAGGCTTAATAATCAAAATGCATAGTAATAACTGCCTAGAAATACATCACTTGGTTTTGAATGAATCTATTTGTGAGTTTCAGTTTTTGAATTGAATTACAGAACAAAATTAGCAAATCAATGAAAGGCAAATTTACTACATTGCATCCTGAATGTAAAATCTTTGCAGCTCGCTGAAGAATCATAAAATTCTGTGCTAAAGTCACTGCTGTGTGAAATACTTTTGTTCCTGAAATTGGGGATATGCTCCAACAAAATCCAAGTCAAGACTCTATGTGATGCCTTCGTAGCATGCAAATCTAATGGAGGAGTGATTCCCAAATCAACCACGGTCCTAGGAAACCGTGAGAGGATGTGAAAGAATAAATACTGTCAAAAAAATAGACAATGGTTATAACAATCTCCTACATTTTTTCTCACCTAAAACTTGCAGGAAGCTAATTGTTTGTTTTGAGGCCATCACAGACCCATAGTGTGTCTGCATCTGCTCACATCTCATTTGTTTTCACAGTACCACAGCTTAGGTGAGTAACATTATCTCCTGGTGGTGCAGCCCATCATTCCAGGCACCCACTCGCTGAGCTGTCTGTAAGTTAATTCTGTCTGCTAAAAATGAGCATCTGTCTGACATTTAAACCACAGGGAGCCCTTGATATGTTGGCAGCCGGAATAAAGAGCATGCACCGTGAAAGTATAGAGAGAGATATGTAGCAGCATAATCTGAAGATTGTCTCCAAAATCTTTAGCTTCGAGTGCCAAATGAGCTTGCGAAGCAGAAGGCTGGCCAGCGCTTCAAGTGACAGATGCCTGATATGTTTGGCATGGATTAGCTAAAAGCTTATTTCCGCACTTTTTCTGTCACTGCGGAGCTTAGATTTCTCAGACAATGCGCCGTTTTTCCAAACTCTGTGTAGGCTGTGAATCGGCCAAGCAACAGAGCCTTTGCTGTTGAACAGCCAGCATTTTACTGCAGACGGAATCTGTATTACTGTGGGATATTTAATAAATTTACCATGTTGTTTTCATGTTATTCCTGTAAATAGCGCAAAAATAGTTGAGATCTGTAATTGACACTCACTATCTTCCGTTGGTTTCCCTCGCTACAAAGAGCAACAGATGAGTAATCTAAACACTCAACCAACCACTTGGTAAACCCTACTGTAAAATATACAAATTTGACATCAGCCTTTTTCAAAGCAAATTTAAACACGCATATATTAAACATCAAGCACTTATGCAAAATATAAAAGCTCCATCCATCTCACATAATGTTCCATCCAGCATCGCCCACAGTGATGGCCAGTCAAATTGGATTAAGCTGAGGTGGCTCGAGGCTTCTCTGCAGCTGCTGCTGTTTGATATGGGTTTTAGGTGTGCTGCAAGTGTTAACTTGGCTAGACTTAAAAGACCTACAGAGATACATTAATATTTTATTTATACCACAGACTGTGATGCTAATGACTCATCGGTTGTCCAAATAAAAGAAAAAAAAGGGCATCATCATAGATAACAATTGCTTTCACTTACAATCAATTTTCAGGGTGTTACTTCTCAACCTTGATTACATTATTTCAAGTTTCTCTTCATCCTTCTATGTTTTTCATCATAAGTACAAAGTTTTAAAAAATTAAAATGTACCACATGAACACTGGGGTATTTTTATATACATTCCTTTACCCATTCAATGTCTAACTCTTGTACTGTGGCCTATAGAATTCTCTGATGATATTAGAAACACAAAAAGTCACCCCATGAAAAGATCTTCATTGTTATGGGGAACCTGTTATGTTTAGCCTTTATTCTGTTAAAATGCACAAGCCAAGTGACCACATGGCCAAGAATTTATGGCTGTGCCAAAGTGCCTCAGGATACATCACAGGTATCTTAAAGAACCAGCTTTTACAAAACAAACAGCAGCATTGATCAAATGTGTAGGGCCTTAAAATGATCTGTACCAGCCATCCTGGCAAATCGGTCATGTCCTATTGAAATAAATTTCCAACAACACATAATGTATGTCTTCTGAAATGGTATTTTGTTGTTTGCTGTGCAAATCCATATGTTATTTCAAAAAACTTTTGTGCTGTAAACACTAAATTCAGCATTAGTTTTGCACTGTGGTTTTAAATCATTATGTTTAGAATTTAGCTTTCTGCATCACAGCAAGATTATGTGTAATTAGCATCATAAAACATTTCAGTTTGTACATTTCTCCTTTCAAATTTTCCAAGAAGACCAGATTTGTAGAGTGCACCACTGATTGCCATGTCAAAAAGTTAATATAGTAGGTCCACTATTTGATGTTAAATAAGGTCAAAAATGACCTACTGCTTAAAATGAAGAGTTTACAAATATATCTCTAGATTTTATAGCCGAGTTGGAGAGACTTACTGATCACCCAATGCTCTGCCCCTCACAACCATTTCTAGCTGTGGGTAGTGACATCTTGGATAAAGGTGGCAGAAGGAATTTTTCTCCTAAGGGTGGACCAGGACGTAAGGGACTGAGAGGAGCCCCATTGCTCCTCCATATTCGAGAAGTGTCCATTGATGTGTTTTGAGGATCTGCCAAGCATGCCACCCACATGTATGCCAAGTGTGGTGTTTGGAGCAGGTCCAAAAGGGACATAACCTGTGGGCAGTCTAACAACACAAGAGAATTTGAGCCTTTGACTATGATGGGAAAGTCTTGGTGACTTCTAAGGAAAGCTGGAGAAGAGGCCTGGAAGAAGGAATAATGCATTGACACCTCTGCTTGGGCCTCTGATTTTCAGGATTAGAGGCCCAATCTAATCTAATAGGTGGATGAATGTTCGCTAATGCAACCTTTTATATATATATATATATATATATATATATATATATATATATATATATATATATATATATATATATATATATATATATATATATAAAAGACAGGAACTTGTTTCCCCTTTGTTACTCCTGACAGCAGTAGGTACTGTGTACGGTGGAGCACAAATTGTGACTGCTGTTAGACCTCTGATCATAATGCTTGATTAATGTTGGCTGAGATTGAGAAAGTTGGATTGCATTCATAATTTAATTTCAGAGATGCAGTTGGTCAGAGCAGAGTGAATTACTGTAGTGATGGATTTTGGTGCAGATGCAGAGTAATAATGGGGGTGGACACCATTCCTTGTATGTTGTTACCAAGAGGAAGCATTTGGAGGATAAACAGAGGAGAATTAAACACTGCTTCTTCTCATGGGGGCACCTTGGTACTGATGAGTGATAGATGAGGCCTGGTTGCTGATGTGACAAACTGTTGTCTGTTTGTGAGAGGCGACCTTAAGCATGCAAGGGTACCACCAGTCATACTGAGGTTGAATTCAACACAGCGAGAGGCGTAGTGATGATGAGGGTTTTTGAAAACTGCTGTGAGGTTGATGAGCATGTTGAACAAACCTAAGCCTTTTGAAGACAAGGAGGCTTTTGGTGACTTTGGGGAGGGCTGAGTCTGGCCTATGTTATGAGCAAAGAATGGAAACAGTTGAAAGTCATCACTGGAGATGAGTTGGGCTTTGAATTGAGAGGAAACATGAGTCACTTATTTCTGACAGAAAAGAGAGATTAGGATTTGGAAAAAGTGGAAAATGGTTGCTGTCAGTGAGGAGTCCAAGGTTTTCTGTTTGTTCTTATGTTTCTGTTTTTGGTGCGGGAACCTCAGCCAGTTTCAGCATTTAGGTGGCTAAAGGAGAAAAAAAGGATGTGTTAATGATTTCTACTACAAATCAATGGATGGCTGGGAAGCCTTTATTTAACTGCCGAGAAATATCATCAATGCACATTATGAAAAATTAGCATTTTTGTTTTACTCATTCAAGTATTGATATATCTTGTCAATATTTGTGTGAATAATATAGTTGTAATAATACTTCTAAAAGCTAGATAATGTCTTCCTTTATCTAACTAAAAAAATGGCATGAGGTGCCTGGCATAGAATCATAATGAAATCCTTGGGTTCATTAATGTTAAGGTTTTTGTTATGACATGAGACATAAGAGGGAATTGCAAAGGATGAGGGCTAAGAACAGCAATATGAAGAAAGGATGAGAGTTGATATTGCCATGGTAACAACTGCAGATTGTGAGCTGTTGTGCAAAGCAGTGGAACCTCTGAAAAGAGAGATTTTATGATATTGTAGTAGATATCTGACCCACCTCTCTGTGCAGTGCAAAAAAAAAAAAAACACAACAAAAATACTGCATTTATAATAGAGTTGACAAAGTGTTTGAGCTTTGTTGAGGAACACGATTGAGAATGAGGCTTTAAGACTGAAAGCTGACAATGTGCATATGTGAGCTGGTCTATTATGTCAGTCTAAAACATGATAGACCAGGTGGTGAAAACACATTTGCCAATGTAACGTCTTGCCAGGTTTTTGATTTATTCCAAACATTCAACTCTAAATTGCAGATGATAAACGTAACATTTTCAATTTCTAAATAATCAATTCTAAACATGGCCTTTTAATCAACTTTCTCTTGAGTCATAATTGTTAATCAAAAAATAGAAGAAAGGTGCAGGAAGCCGTTTAAAATCCATTTTTTACTGTTCTGGCTTTTTCACCGATTACCACAGACCATCAATAAACCTGAAGAAATGCAACTGCCAGGGGTTACACAAATCAGTGGTTAAGGTCAGGAGAGCAAAAAATGTACATGTTCAGACTGTGTGGGAGGTTCATTGATGCCACTTGAGTTTGTAGAAGACAGAATTCCTGAATAATTTCTAAAATATTTTCCCAGAGTTGGAGTTCTTCAAAGTCCAACATGACAACACTAATCCTGCAGATGAATGGAATTTTGTAAAAAAGTTTGCACTGGAAATTATTTAAAATTGTGAAAACGTGTTAGATTTAAAGTAAACTTAAAATACTCATATATACAGTTCTTATGAAGAGAAAAAAAGGATCCATATCCCAATGCCATCTTCTGATTTTGTCACAGTTGGGGCAACTGTGGCCTGGTGGCTTTAGTAGCCTTTCAACTGAAAGGCTGTCGATTTGATTCCAGCTTCCTCCTGTGACATGTTGTGTAAATCCATGGTTAAATAACCAACGTTCGGACTAAGTGTCGAAAGGATTACCTGTGTGAGGTTTACAATATGATTGTTATTAAAAGTATATTGATTAGGATGAGCACTGACACGGTTTTGTGATTGTTTATTGCATAATGCACCAAATTATTACATAATCATTTTTTAAATAGCGTTACCTCCTCATTTTGTAATAATCAGTGCAAAATGTACTCTGGCAGAAAGTTTTATAAAATACCCTCAAGAATTTATTACATTTTGTTTTGATTATTAATGTGGTTTTAATGACATTTTATCACATTTTGAAGCCAGAATTTATTACATCTTGCGGCATTACAGTGTTGGGTACTGTTTCTGTTGAAGCCCCCGCTTTTTGAGTAGCCACCTTAAGTGTCTCTTAAGAATTACTTCATGGCCAACTCCAAGTGACTGAAGAATGTGATTATAGTTCCTTCCTTGATTAAAAGCTGCATGCATAAGTGGAGTGAATCCACACAAGCATTAGGAGAACAAGCAAACTCAATGCAGATATCCAAGTGAGGGATTCAAACCCGGGACACTCTTGCTGCATCGTTGTTAACACTGTTGTTAGTAACAGGGCTAACAACGATGCCACCATGTAGTCCTTCACGAACAGAAAAATCCACATAAAACACAATCCTTCTGTGAAAGTATGTCTGTCAAAGCACATTAAAAGAGCAAACGTCAACCAACAGATACAGACAAGCCATGAACTAAAGCAGAATTAAGACAACGAAAAGTACCCCTAGCTTTGAACATCTCACAGAGCTGTGTTTAATTCCTAATCTGAGATTGTAATGGGTATTATTCAACCATAAACCAACAAAGTTATGACCAAGCCCCAAACCTGATAATCCAGACAAAAAAAAAAAAAAAAAAAAGCTGCAGAGATCCAGAACTGAGCTAAGATAACTAGTATTACAGGTCTTGCATTTCATAAATTTGGCAGCTGTTGAAGAGTACCAAGTGGCATTTTTAAGCAAAAGCAAAATGTGAAAAAATGTGGTCAAATGGGACCTAAATTGAACTGTTTACCCTACCACCTTAATAACAACCACATAGCCAGTTATAATTGAATGGTTTAGTTTAAAGCACTATGTTAGAAAATTGCAGTGAAATGCCAAAAATATTTATTAATTGGACACAAAAAGATAAAATGTATACAATTCTTCATGTTCCAAACCCGTGTCCCCCTTTTGAGAATTAGACTCCAGGTTTCAAGAGTCAACATCATATTACCAACATAACCTGACATGCTTTGAAGCCAGACTACTGAACCTGCACATGCATGAGGGAACATGCAAGTTTAACACAACACCTAACCAGCCAAAATTCTACAACTTTATTGAGGCAAGAGGACAGCGTAAACAAGCAAGAACATTCTCGTATATTTTATGTTGTGAATTCTTGTATCCTGCTAAGTATTTATATATAGACCTTCAGTGGGAGCTTTTAGCATCACAAGCATCCCTGTTTGTCACTGATAAGGTCTCAATGTCATAAAGATCAGAGGGGTAGTTGAGCCCAGTGGATCAATAACCGCAGATGTTCTGCCTGTGCACAGTTGGTAATCTTTAAGTCAGGGGCTCACACAGCACAGCTGAGAAATTAGCTCTGCAGGTTTTAAAAACTGTTGTATTGCAGTAAAACAATGACCACAGATGTGCAGATTTTGGTGATTTAATATTTATCCTCAAATAACCCCTGAGTTTATTCAAATTCCATGGTTCAGATGTGCGGTCAGTTATTACATCCGGTGTTGATATATTTTCAGCTAAAGTTTAATTGAATTTTTGAAAGGACTTCAGTGATTTAATGTCCGATTATAGTCTATTGACTTCCATCTACAATGACAATTTTGCAGCAATCATGATGCATTAAGTCTCTGATAGAATAGGCACAAATTACAATTTTCCTCCAACAACACAAAAGCAGTGTGACTGAACAACACAATTTCTCAACTTAAAAAAAAAATGTGTTCATTAATGTCAGATGAATGGTGCTGATTAAACCCTTGTTTATGTGGGCTTGTACACAAACATGGCTATATTTGCCTGAAGGACTAATGGAATATAAAATAAAATCTGCAGTCTAGCCTGTAATCAGGCCACCCATTTGTATTATAATAGTTTTATTGTGCAATTAGACCCACTGAAAATCACTTTGTGAATATACTTACAACAAAACGTGAGGAAATGTGTGTTTGGTTGATTATTTATTTTTTTTGTATTTGTGTTTCTGTTGTTGAAATGCTTGGAAAGCTTGCTCCGACACTGCTGTGTGATGGCATCCCATTTATCAATCAGCAGCTGGTGCAAGACAGCAAATATGCCTGTGTTGGTCATTTGGGCATGAGCAGCATGTTCATGCTGATCCCACAAGTGTTCAGTGAGGTCAGTGCTGCAGACAGACCTTTCCATCGTCTCCTCTCCCAAATTCTGCAAGCAGTCTGTGATAAACCCTGCTATGTGTTGACGCACATTGTGATGTTGGAGGATAGAGCTCTGTCCCTAAGAGTGCAGATATGGGGTGGCCACTTGTTGCAGAATCCCATCTCAATATCTGTCTGCATTAAGATGTTCTCTGCTGATGACAAGCCTTGTTTTTCAAGTGATAGTGATGCCACAGCAAAAGCTTTTTGGCATTGAGAGAAAGGATTTGGCAAGTACACATGGGCAGAATCAATGTATTTAATTCTGATGCTCAAGATGCAAAATCATTTTTCTCACAAATGTGGCATAATCTAAAGGGAAAATAAACAGGTTTTTCAACAGTATAAGAACAAGTTGCACTTTCAAAATTATGAAAACAGTGACCAAAAAAAAAAATGTAGTTGACTTGTTTAAATTTAATTTGTCCCAACCTCCTTTGAAAGTAGGAGTTTGTCATCTTCACTCCATTGGTTACATTATTGTAAATAATTTTACCTGTACTCAGCAGCTCACAGAAGATTAAAAACCTTTTTTAGCAGTTGGCGTAAAACTGATATTGCAGTAAATGTTAAAGTGGTCAAAAAATGATCACAGTCAAATCTTTTGTGATTGACATTAAACATGAAATAGGTTATCCAGGTTTCACAGTGTGACGCTTCCTTTTTGTGTCCCATTCAAGCGAAATCACAGGAATTATTCTGTCAAACTGTGAGGCACACAAGCAACATACTCAGTAGTTTAGAATAGTAATTCCTCCTTGTTTTGTTTCACTGTACCAAGTCTAAAATTATGTCTGTGATTACAAAGCAAAACTGTGAATAAGAATGCAACCTTTTAACCATACCAAGGTACGGTATGAATTTATGTTGTGGCAACAGCAAAATTATAACTTGTAGAAGGAAAAGCCATTTCATTATGAAGCCATTTCCACAATTCGGGTCCATAGGAAGAAACTGGGAAGATTTTCTCGTCTCATACTGTGAGATCTAGTACTACAAAATTACAGAAAATAATGATAAAAAAAACATAAAAGATAACTTAGCATTGTGTTTTAGTTGGTATATCAAAATATTAGGTACAGTCTATGTGTCACTTAGAGCTTCTGAGATACTGGAACATTATCATTGTGCTTCCACTGTATGAAATGTACTTTTAACGTGACTGATTGTCATACACACTGTAGCTGTGTGGCATGAGTTGCACTGATTAATGAAAATATGTTTGTATCCCTGTAAACTGCATATAACTAAAAAATGGGGAAACATCTGAAGTAGCGTAAGCCAAGAATTTATTGTCAAACTATGGAGAGAAGAAAATACCAATTTCACTTTGAAACTTTGCTTTGAGGCTGAGACATCTCTTAAGTCAAGGACAAGAGAAACAATTTTCAGACAAATCCTAGATACAGTGCCTATTAAAAATATTTGACCCCCCTAGGATGTTATTCCTTTCACAAATCAGTCATAATCAACAACATTAGTTTTTGGAGAAGGGGTTGACAAGAATAGAAATATTAAATGACAAAGTAAAAACTAATTTTTACACAAAAAATTAGACCCTCAATCTGACATAATGTTTCTGGCAAGAAACTGGATAGAAAGAAATATAGAAAGAAAAAGAAGAAATGAATAACCTATTTTCTTATTATAACTGCTATGACTATACAGATTATACTGCACTCCTAAACCTGTGACCTTTCACAATCATTTTGTCTTTTGACAAGAGCTTCAAAGGTCACAAGTTTGATTATTTGGCCAGGGTAAATGAGAAATAACAGATCAATGACTGGTTCTCTAAGAAGCAACTTGGTCAAGAACGGCAAAGGTCTGCCCATGGCTCAGAGTAAACAGGGAACACAACCTTATATCCCAGCAAGGAATACAAGTGATGTTTCTCATAAACGTAATTAACAGAATTTCTCAATAACCTCAATTTTGCTCTATGTTTACCCAAACAGAGTTTGGTTGTTCAGCAGCTTAGTTTGGGATGTAATCTGTTAAGCCCCCTCCCCAGTATTTGTCCAGTATGGCTGCTAATGATTATCAAGCAGGGGGAGTCTGCTGTCTTCATCTGAAGCACCTGGAACAAAAACTGGATTCTCAATAAAGAAGTCATTTGTGAACAATCAAAACATGAAGATGGATGGCAATGAAAAGCAATATTCATCCACGCCCCCAACTCCACCATCTGGCATGAGCGACGTCTAAGGAAATGGTGACCCATATGAAAGACTTTGCTAGAGAAATGCTGAGTAGCATCTGCTTGCCGTGAATCTGCCTTGGGTCTTTCAGATGCCATGACAAATTACATTAGGCAGTTTACATTTAATTAGCCACTTCAGCGCTCACCTCTTAGCAGAAATAAAATTCAAGCAGAGTATTTTGACTTATACTTGACAGTTTTTATCCATTTCCTCAAATGTTTATGGTTTTCTAATTTGCTGTTTGTACAACACACAGCTATATCAATAGACGCCAAGTATCTGGTTGTGAGTGGAACTATTTTTTTTTTTTTTTTTTTTTCATTTTATTTTGTTCTGGAAGGCCTTTAACATTGCCTGCCTGCTGCGGTTAGTAGTCTCACAGACAGACATTGTGGGTTTCCTTGGAGTCACAGCTGGCAATGTTTGCAGAGGAGAGGAGAGTCATTCAGCAGCTTCTGGCCATCCTGACACAAATCAAAATGATGTGATGATGATAAATAAGCTTGTACTGATGAATGAAATTGTATGACTTGAATTCATCTTAAGTCATGAACATTTATTGTTTTATTCACAAATACGTCCCAGCAAATAATACGTAATTATGAGTGATTGCTTTTAAGCTCGTCCAAATTAATTTGGCTCCTCCTCCAGATTCCACTAAGCATTTCATGTCTGCATGAAATGTTTAGTGATTGTGATGTTCTTAACATGAAAATGGGCACCTAAATTACTTTCTGCTCAAGGCCTCATACAACCTTGGGCCAGTTCTGCATGATGAGCTGGAGCCACTGTTCTATGCATCTCTCTCCTGGATTTGAGACAGAAAGAGGACACAAGGCTTTTCTGTTGTGTGACTGTTGAGTTTTCAATAGATTTTGCTTGTTTCTGTAGGCCAGGCTTTATGGAAAAGGTTCTTCTGTTCTGCACTCCTCATGGTCAGCTGGCTTGCTCTGTAGCGCTCATTCAGGTGTTTACAGGTCCGCTCTGCGGCCACGTATTTAGCTGATCTGCCTGACTGGAGCAGAAGCGAGATAAAAAAGGCATTTGATATGACATAGTTTGAAGCGTAGAGATGCTACATAATGGTATATTGCATGATGACGGGACGATTGCGACAGGTTCTCCATAACCCATTTGCCCACTGAGGAAGTTTCCAGTAGTTCTGTATGATGTTCCACTCCTGCTTTGAGCCATTTCAGGAACAAAGTGTTGGCCTGACTTATCAGTTCAAAATCTGTTTTATGTGCTTTAAATCACTGTACTGCTGGAACAACTAACTGTCTCTATCCAAGGATAAGTGTTGAGGTTGAAGAATTTCAAGTTAGTCCTCCATCTTCACAGTTCCACCTTGTTCAACAAAAGCTCTTGTAACTCTTTGCAGACACTGAGCAAGAAACTAGGAGGAGTTGATCCAGTGTCCTTCAATTTGGAAGCTTCAACTTGTGTCCAGCAAACATTATTTTATTCATTGCAGCACCAGTTTAGTCAATACCCTTCTTGTCCATAAGACCATATATTTCTTCAGAAGGTATTTTAACTCATCTATTTAACCGCACATTTCAATCAGTACGTTTGAGGGTTTTTGCATACATTTCATGTTTTGTGGATTCAAGGAAATCCATACTAAATTCAGATTTAATAAAATTTAATAAAATTTAGAGTTAATAAAAGCATTGAATGAAAATAATTTTTGGAAAATATGAGTAGATTAAAACATTATTTTGATGCATTTTATAAATATTAGCATTTGATAAAGAAATGCAAATAGTTTTTATTATATCTACCTTTTAACTCACTATTTCTGGACTATAATTATGAGTTTTGGATATATTAAATATCAGTTTCATAGCCTTTCATCAGATTTTTTAGTGGAGACATTTCCTAATGACCTGAGGAGTGAAGTGGAAGTGATGAAAGACTTATTTAAGGTTGAAATAAAAATCTAGGTCAATGTGAATCTTGTTATGTTGACATGTAGTAACACAATCAAATTTAAAACCTTCAAAACTGAAGTCAGCCCTGTGCAGGCTCAGACCCAAAGACAGAGGGTGAGTCAGAGCAGGTTTTTCAACTATTGCCCAGGATTTAGGTCAGCCAAGTAACTCCAGGTGGCACAGGTCCTTCCCTGAGGACATTATTCCATCTGTATCTAGACCAAGGTTAGAAACAGTGGCCCAGGGGCATAATAGGACATTAATTTTTAATGTAAACTAACTCATCTCTAGTTAGGGGAGCAAGGTTATGAGAGGTATGCTTGACTCTGCATGAAGAGTTCTCGATGTAGCCGTTTGTATTTCTTGTCCAGAATTCATTTTAAAAGGTTCCAGTTACAGAAACAGGACATAAACCCTTAGCTATTATCCAGTACCAGCTTGTTTAACAACCTGAATCTTGTGTAATGGCTCAGAAGAAGATGACATACTCTTAAACAGGCAACACCAGCAGAAAATCAAAATGATTAAAAGTAAAAATCAAAAGTACTCAGCCAGGAAAAAATAGGATTTGGTTTCAAGGCCCTTTTTCCCAGTGACCACTTACCAACTCACTTCAGAAGTTTAGTAATTAGTCATTTGCATTTGTTAGATCAAATTTTAGCACAGGAAACATAATGAAGATCAATGAACACACCAGAACTGTCAGGGATTAGGTTGCTAAGAACTTTAAAGTTCAGATTTCTATGAGTAAAGAAAATTATAAAAACAATATATATATATATATATATATATATATATATATATATATATATATAGGGTTTCCTTTACATTTCCCTTGGGATTAATAAAGTGTTTTTGAATTAGAATTGGGTTGAATTATGTGATACTTTGTTGGTCTATTAAGACCCTCAAAAATACATTGAGTTTTGTGAGTAAAACATGACAGAATGCATAGAAAATGCAAGACATGCATATACTGTATGACTACTGTAGAAATTGTGACTTTGCAGAAAACTTCATCTTAGTTCTTTGCAGAAAATTCACCAAAGTGACTGGAAGGTTATCCAGGCTACTTTTCTCTTTGTTTTATGACTTGAGCTTCTGCTGAAGTGATTTCAAAAGCATGTTGGCTCTGAGCGTTCTCTTTTGTATGCCAAGATGAATTTGAAATGACCTTATTTATCCATGATTAGTCAGGAACATTTCATGTGAAATTGTCTTCTCTTAAACAGTCAAAAGACACAGTTCTAACAGATGGTGCTGTCTGATGCAACTTAATAGTCAGAGATTTCCACTGTGCTCTGCCGCTTATTCTCTGTTATCAAAAATTCACATGCAAACAAGAAATCACTCTGTTCTTGGAAACTATTTTTGCTCACAGATATAGAAAAGGGGACATTTTGCTTTAGCTTTACTTTGATCTCGATCAAAATGACTTTTTGGACATTTAAATTTAACATTAAAAAGCATATTTGAAACTAAATTACTAATAAAAATAAGCAAGAAAAAACTGAATATAGCACTCTATCAGCAACCCCAGAAACATAAGTGGAGAAATACTAAGACCTATGATCAAGGTGTTCAATTGCAAAGTCAAATTTATGTTACACTATGCTTGATCTATACTAGGACTGTAGTGATACAATAATCTCACGATATGATACATGATATTCTGCTCACGATACGACATATATTGCGATATTCAGCAAACGATACAATTCAATACACTTTTGCGATTTTCTGAAAGATTTTAGAGGGACAGAGTGATTTTGGTGACATTTTGTGACTGTTATAGAGTTGGATTGAGTTAATTTAACTGAAAACTGATTAAAGCACCAACTACACAATACCTGGCTCTGGTTGGACATGGACACAGACTTAAAGTCGACAGCTGGACAAAATGAATCAAAGAAGTGGTGAGAAAATATGTTTCTTTTAATTGAAACAGTACAAATTGTAGCTTGCATGCATTTGTAAAGTAAATAAAGTGCACCAAGTACCCTGCTCTGAATAGTTTGATACCTATTTTAACCTTGACACTTAACCTTGACACTTATCTGAAGGAATCACTTTAAGCCTGATGACCTAATCACTCTCCTGGCGAAGCAAGCAGTGAGTGAGCAAGGTGACAGACAGTTGGATGTTACGATACTTGCAGATAAATATCGATATTTTTTAGGAAAGAAAATATCGATATATATCTCAAAATCGATATTATTACACACCCCTAATATATACATAGCATTCTCATAACAACTTAAGGTAACTTAGTGACTTAATTGTGCTATAAAATAGTATTATGTGACTGGAAAATACGTAATAGTGCCCCTATAAGCCTAGATGTCTTCCCGTGCCATATGAATGTAGAAAAGCATCTTTAAATGTCAGTGAAAGTTGTTTTAATAGTTTTAAGAAATAACATTTGCATAAAGTAAAGTATCCTGGGAAGGATGTTCACTTTTATTAGACTCACCCCACCCACTCAGGACTGTAGGAGGTCAAACCACATATTCAAATCTCTCTTGACCGAGACCAGGACTGTTTTAAAATTTAATATGTACAACTCCAAGGAACTCGCCGATACTCTGCCGCAGTCTTCTAATGTAACCCTGCTGCTTAGGGTTCCAACAGTGCCTCGTTCTCGTCTTATGTCCATTGCCTTTCTGTTTCATATTTCTCATCAAAATGCCCGGGCGACATGTGAATATATATAGGCAGACTTTTATCCAAATGCCTGTCATTCAGAGTCTTATGTTGGCGTACTGGCAATTAAGATGTCAAAACAAATTAAAGAGGAGTGCAACCTGAAATTAACTTCTGTTTCCTGGTAAGGGTTTGATTTTTTTTTCCATCACCCTACAGAACAAAGTTAGCTTTCCTATTTTGTGAACATATAACAATTTTAAAACATTTCCTCTCAAATAACAAGCTTCAACAGCCAACATATTTATAATGAAATCATACAAGGCATAAAACAGCTGATAAGAGATGCAAGTAAGTTATTAGGATGAGGATGTCAACATTAAAAGGCTTGTCCATCCTATGATACAAAAAAAACTAAATTAAGTGCTCTAAAGCAACCCTATGTATAATTTAATCTTTTTTTTTTTTAAATATATTGATAAAGTAGCGGTTCAGTTTAATACTTACACCCTGCAGGTAATTGCAAGCTGTCTTACCAAAAATCGCAAGGACTAGAAACATGAAGATAATGAAACCCTGTTACTTTAATGACACTTGATCAGTTAAACTGAGCCATATAGAAAATACTCATTTATATTAATGTGTTCTACTCTATTTCCAATATATATTAATGCAGGGTATGAATTTCTTTCGCTATGTAGACA
Source organism: Poecilia mexicana (assembly GCF_051168715.1). Taxonomy (NCBI): domain Eukaryota; kingdom Metazoa; phylum Chordata; class Actinopteri; order Cyprinodontiformes; family Poeciliidae; genus Poecilia; species Poecilia mexicana. Next base: position 19,246,586 of record NW_028263384.1, on the reverse strand, counting down.
GGCATTTTCTTCAGCCTTCTACTCCCATTAAATGAACCTGAGGTTAATTATTCATCCACCATATAATGATTGATTTACAAAGGAGGGTTGTGCTGAAACAGTTATTTTATTTGAATCAAGTATTAAAATATAGAAATTAAAAATGTTTATTTTTAAGTTGATGTAAACTACAACCACAATATGCACAATTATAAAGTGACTAATGCTTTATTGTAAACAGGGACCTGTTGGTTTGAGATACAATTTTCTTTTTTTATCTGCATTATCAGTTAATATATTGCAGTCACAAACAAGTTGTACAATGCTTAAAGCAATGTTGTTGTGGATTTTGTTCTCATTTTTCTGGAAAAGAAGATAGCACATATTCAAAAGAACACCAAAAAGAAAAATAAATACCCTGAGCATTTATCTTGTTTGTGCAGATGTACTCCATTGATCATCAGTTGTCAAATCGTGAGAACTGATTGTATTTTTGTTGTTCTCACCATGATGGTTATTTTGGCCACAGGGTATAATATTTCAAGCTCTGATGCTCAAAGCCTACTTTGTCATAATTTGCTCTGATTTGTGATGCCTTGATTAGATGAGAGATTTTGATTGCAATCAACAATTTACCCTGGACTGGGAAGCATCACAATGAACATTGATAACATTTACTCAAAAAGCTATACTGCGCCTTTCCCAGTCCTCTGTCCTCCAGGATCCATTTATCCAATACACTAATGGCAATTAAGTGGCAGCAAAAACTAGTTAGTGTTCACTTGTGGGGCCCTGTGTGACATGAAAGTGTAGTATTCACACAGAGTCGGGAGGGAAAGGCAGATGGTGAGACCATAGGAGTCAAAACGTCATTGGATAGGTTAAATATGTACAAATCCTCCAGTAACTGCAGACATTAAAGGTGTTTTTTTTTTTCAAGCTGACTTTATATATTGCCTCAGGATGGTGGAAGCACTTTATTTACTGCAGTTTTTTTAAATTCACTCATTGTCTGTTGCTGTTGCACTTATTGGTATTCTATCAGCTGCACTTTATCCAGAATCTAATTAAAATGTATCACTCAAGGAAAGTTTGAAAAGGAAAAAAAGTTATCAATTTTCTACACAGTCTCAAGACAGTACTGCATGGCAGTATGTAGGTTAATCAAGCATTAGGAATTCCTTCATTCAGCCACTTTTAGAACTTAAAGGAGAACCACTTTATGCCCATTCTTTTGTCAATATTCTAATTAGGTGTTGAATAACTGTGGCAGGTAGCGTTTAACCAACTTTTGGGATAAGCCATGACTGGATGTCTGCATGTAGGCTGTGGGCGGATACTGGCAGGGATTATAGCACAGACTCATATCCATCCTAATTCCAGCAACATACTTTGCCTGGAAATTAAGAAACCCTCAGCAAGACTGTGGCTGCATATTGCAAACACGTGCTGCATGGATGTTGATGGGAATCAACTGGAAGTTCAGCCAGATCTTTGTCCATGGCTCAACACTTAAGGGTCCCTCACCCCCGCCTCATTAATCTTCAATTTTATCAATGCGCTTAATCAAAAATAAAACTCAGACATTAAGGCAAAAAGAAAAAAAAAAGAAAAAAAAAATCAGCTATTTATATGAAATTGTGTGCTTCTTTTTGTTCAGTAACATAAACAAACATGTTAAATCTTTAGAAACTTTGTAACAGCTAGTTCCTATTACTTTCTGGTAATTAAAGTTAGTAAACATCATAGTTAGTAAACACCCTGATTTCACCACTGTTTTCTTGGGGTGTTTTTAGTTTTTTTTGTTGTCGTTTTTTGCTTGGCAAGGCAGTAATTTTTTATTTAGTTTCATGACAAACCCAACTGAGTAAAACAACAATACCCAAATCAATGTGTGACATGACATGAAATTGACGCAAGAGAATTTTCTTGTAGTTTTTGTTGCACATTTAAACATGTGTCACATTGTTAGAGCGACTAAAAGACATCATATTTTCCCATTGAAGCAGCAGGCGAACATGTGTAATCAGTGCAGCTTTTTTTGTTAGCAATTTTGGTCAACCTACATTCAGTGTCCACAACTATTCTGGACAATGGGTAGTGGAGGACTGCACTACTACTTCTGATTTAAAGCATCAGGATATGAGTGATACTTTTGTGTACTAAAGCGAGTAAAATAGATCTTTTGCTAACGTCTTTAGTTAGAGGTCAGCAAAAGACCTCCAGGTCTCCAGCGCTAGGTCTTTTGCTGAAGACCTAGCGTGATTTAGTTAGATGGCTTTTAGTTGTCGGCCTACTGTCACTTCTTCTACTGGATTCAGAAACGTTTCTTGGGAGACGGTCAAAACGAAAACACAGCAGTATCTTAAAAACAGGTGAGAATGCTGCATGCGTACTTACCACCATAAATAATCCAGTGGTATAGTTGTATCTGTAATCTCAGCTCTAAGATGTAGGTTGTTAATGGCCCTCAGCAACAGATAAGACATCTTCGAAGGTTATCCTTATCTGACTTGCAAACTTGCTCAACTTACTTTTCTTTGAGCAAAAGAAGCTGCTGCAGACATATTCTGTGTGCTCAGCCATTCCTGAAAATATCAAACAGAAACAACATCTTCAAAAAGTCAGACCATATCTGTCCAAACCGTTTGCTAGATTTTTGAATCGCTTTTAAGAAACATTTTGATGAGCTGAATAAATGCACAGTACGAAAACTATTGCTATGCTTGTTCTTCAGATACTTGCTTGTACACAAAGTTAAGCAGAACCACTGAGGGCAGTGTGCAAAAATAACTTGTGTTGTTTTTGCAGATGTGCAGAAGAGAATTTCTGTGGAGAATTAGGTCCAGACCTTCTTCACAGTTGCTGTTCATGTGCTACACAGCTGGATGTTCTCTGCTTGAGAAGCAATCTCACAGCAAGAAAATCTCCAGGGTTGCATCTAGCTAAAGCACCCAGGAGCCATGATATGATACAAAAAGTGAGGTGTGGAAATTGCAGGGTTTTGTTCGGAGGAAAGTAAAAAAAAAAAAAAAAAAGGCAGCTGAGGCTCCCTACCTGTCTGTAATGCACAATGTTTTCTGTTGATACAAATAACACATGTATTTTTGGATTCATCTACTTTTATTGTTTGAGAGGACATACCAGGATACAAAAAAAAGAAAAAAAAAAAAAAAAAGAACATCAACTCTTTCAGAAAGAATTTTGCAGTCGGTCACATTCTCATGAGTCCCACAAGAAAACATGTCTACAAGGTTTCAGTGCTGCATATTTTTTTTGTGTCAAAATGACTTTGGAAAATTTCTAAATTTGTATCTCCAAGCAGTGGAGAAAAAAACACAATAAGAAAGTGACATGTGAGTACCACCTTTTTTTTTTAACTAACTAGTTTCAGTGGGAAAGAAATACATACTAAAATGTGATGACTGTGGCACACTGGTGGTGGTGGTCCTGTAGACAGTCGGCTAGAGAAAAACAATATGCTCCATGATTGCAATGCACTTAGAGTTGCTACCAAGAAATATGAGGCTATTATACAGGGCTTGATGCATGCAATGGTTCAAACAATGTATTCTCATTATGTACTGTTAGATTCTAATTCCTTGCCACATATAAAAGTGTTTTCACAACCATTAAGATATATTTTTTTTAAATCCTCCATCATTTTCCCATATTTACACTTGTTCTTATTGTAATAATAATAATAATAATAGGAAACCAGTTTGTATTTTCTTCATAACAGAGCAAAAGAAAAGAAACAAAACAAAAAAATATATAACTACAATCCTAAAACAGTTTTATAACTTATTATTTATAACATTAACTGAAACTGATGGGCTGTTGGATGTGGGTTTACTATTTATTCCTTCTGTCAACTGCTGTTAATTCAAAGTTAATCAAACACTAATGAGCCTCTAGAACAGAGCTTGGAGGTGATTTAATTAAAAAAGGCATTTAAAATTTGCTGGCTTGGAACCCTGATTACTAGTACATGATGATTAAATCTTGAATCCAGGAAGGAAAAATAATTTACTGTAGATTCAGGAGTAATTGATTAATAAGAACACTAATTAGTTTAACTATTAGTAATATAAATCCCAGAATCACAGCTGATTAACAAAATACAGAAATTAAAAATCACCAAGTCATGCAAATACAGACAACTAAGGCTGTCACAGTTTGGTTGATGGATAAACAGCATTTAAATGACAGGGGAAAAAAGCTCGATTCCTCTCTTATAAGAGCAGTGTAAAATTGTAGACATAAGTAAAGAGCAAAAAAAGTGTTTTATATTTTAAGCACACAGCAATACTGGAGAAATATTGATTTTCACTGTAGAAGATAATATACTGTATGTCACTGCAAAATAACATGGGAATACCATAAATGCAAAAATAACTTCACAGCCACCAGTTGTGATAAACTTTGACTTCCAGTAAACATCATATTGCGTATTGGAGTGGTGTGTGTTTAGCCCACCATTGTTACAAAAATATAAATGTAACATTATTGGTCCGTTGATCCAAGACGTTTGTCTGTCTTACTTGCATTTTGCCTTGCCAAAGTTTTTCTCACAATGTTTTCACTTTTGAGTATAACCTGCTTTTACTCTTGTTTTGCTTTGGCTTTAATTATTTTGATAAATGAGAAGACTTTTTAGGAAACAAACATGATTTTCCCAAACATCTGACAGCACAAAAACCATTCCCACCCTGGTTAGAAAGATGATGTTCACCTACATTTTAGCACAGCTTATGCTTCATTAGTGCTGTGCATTGTACAATATTTTCTAAATAAAAGCATGGTAAAATACCATAAATTTTACCCGTTATAAAGCAGAGCAAAACTCTCATAAAAGTACAGGTCATTATATAACTGCACTTTTGAGCCAGCTTATGGTTTATCATCTTATTAAATAGCATCCAGTGGCAATTGCTGAAAGCAGGTGAAAGAAAAGATATCAAGGTGAATGCATGTTCATCTGAATGCCATACCTCCTCAATGATGCCAAATGATCTTTCTCAGGCTTGACTGGATAAAGTCAACGTTCTGGAGGCAGACATCAATCCTGTTTATGGCTATTGGGCTTGAGGATGTTTTCTGGCTCTGCTGTTTAACACTACCCCCCCCCCCCATAGCGAAAGCTGCAGAGAGGAAAGAGCATGAGCGGTTATACTGCAGCTCAGGGCAATGCAGCTGTCAGCTGCAGCCTCACACTCATTAAGGATTGATGTAACCAAATAAAATGTTGCGTGTATGTATCCAATATGTATTGAGACACAATTTCAGGTGTTAAAACGAAAGGCACACATGCACATGTTTATAAAATATTTTTCACAGGTTAACTTTTGTCCTGGTTCTATTGAATGACATTCATTACTGTTGGAAATGTATGACCCCCAATACCACCCCCAAAAAACACTGTCATTCTTGAAATTACTAACATTAATGAAGATGTGACGAAGGAGCCGACTGCCACGAGCTTGGACGTAGTCATAACGTAAAGTCCGTGTCAACATGCAAGCACACTCGCACGCACACAAACATATGTACAACCGACAACTTACTTTTTGTTTCAGCTCAAACTGGCGCGGTTCATCGTGGGAGGGGTTCCTACCACGTTTATCATATCCATCCCAACGTGTAATTTTCAGCGTCAAACATTTTCCCGGTTCAGATTTTCAAACAGGGCTGTTTCCGGATTGTGGCGCGCGATGCGGGAGTCACATGATGTCATCAGGACGTATTGGGTGTTTTCTATTAAATTGAGTACTGTATTTTTGGTCATAGGTTTATTTATTTATGTTTTTTCTCAGTGCTATAATTATTTTGTTTTGTATACTTTGATAAGATTTTAACTTAGAAATATTTGCCTAGTTTTTTTATTTTTTTGTTTTGTTTTGTTTTGTCTTCCTGTGGGCGGAGCCTATGACTATAAAAGAGGGCCCTGCAGCGCAGGGAGCCAATCTGAGTTTATTCTCCAACCAAGTGACACAGAAGGTGATGGAGTATTATAATGAAGGTACTGTTGTTTTTAAATCTCCCTTGGGCGTCCTGTGTAAATATGCTGCACATCTCCATCTTTGTTCACCTCTGACAGACTGAAAATGAGCACAATAAACATAACTGAAAGAAACTATGCCATTGGCCAATCATTTTTGTTTTGTCCAAGTCATAATAGAGCCCTGCTACAGAAGACATCATCCATTTGATGTTCCGACAACCAAAGAACATTTTGCATCATCCTGTTTCTGAACTATTTTGACATGGGTCTTTGACATGGCCTTAAGTTGAACCCCTTTCCAAAAGTGCAATGGGTTTACTCCACATGTCTAAAGTCAAAGCTCATCTTTGTTAAGGGCCTCTCTCTCTCTAATAAAGCTAAAACAGCGAGTTCAATCAAACCAAATTTACTGTTGCATTACACTGTTTGTTTTTTGTTGGGGGTTTTTTGTTTTTGTTTTTTGTTTTTTTTTGCTTCACTTTTTCAGATTGTGGGTTTTCCTGAAATCAACAAACTGAAAAGATAAACTATATTTATAGTATTATGTTCTGCTTTATCCACCAACTACGTTTAATTTCAGGTTTCAAGATGATGGATTGACATTTTATAGAAGAAATGAAAGGACGCATTCCTCTTTTATTCCTGTATAATCCACAAGTACATAGCAAGCAAATCAACCTCCTTAATGCAATCCATTGCAGTATCCATCTTTGAGCTTTTTTAAAACGGCCATTAAAGAGAAGGTGTTGAAAATGCTTTTCTTAGTTTTATGTTTATATGACATTATCACTTTTTTATAGTCATGTTATCTGGGGTCCATGAGCTCTTGGAGAGAGAGAGGACAAATAAAAAAAGCAAAACAAAACAAACATTTTTACAAGTTATGGAGTATATTAAAGAGAAATGAAATGTCAAATGGCATGCACTTTTAATTCACATGTTTTTATTTCCCTTTTTGTGCTTAACTTTTTAAGACACTCGACTCCTACCTTATTTCACATTGCTCAGCTGTGTCTTGACTAAAGAAATGAACATTTTGCGTTTTTCCTATGTCATTTTGCCTGATATTACCAACTTTGATTTTCTTACAGCAAGTCACCCTGATTACTGGCAAATGTTTATGCTTCAATTTTCTGCCCATAATTTGAGTAAAATAAGTGTCATATCTCATAAGACACAAGGTAGTGCAATAGAATATTTATAATTTCAGAGAAGACTAACTTCTATATTGTCAGTAACTTTGCAAATAAGACCTAGTGGAAGAAGCAGATACCTTACCTTACATTACTGCCAAAACGAGAGAAAAATAATAATAAATGGAGTAATACATTGGCAAAAAAAACAACAAAAGAACAAGAGGAAAACACTTTAATAGGGTTTTTTGTTGCTGTAGATAGCAAGCCTTTTTTAAGTGGATGATTGCTCTTATGACATTGATATATGATGTTTCCTGGAGCCTTACAGAGTCCTGCTGTGCTGGGTGACACATGGGAGTTTCACTAAATGCCTGTACCCATGTCATAGACCTGCAATGAAAACCTAAGGGGAATGTAGGTGATTTAATCCAGTGACACATGTCCCATCAAAACCTTTACAGCACTGGGAAGTGGAGACTGAGAAAGCTGTTATAAACACTAGGTTTAAGCGAACCACATGATGTCTCCTTAACCACACTTTTATCAAAAGCAGTTCCTGTGTCTTCAAAATTGTTGTATTCAAATGAGTAAAATGTAAGGAAAAAAAATTATATATATATGCACACATACACTAAAAGCTATTTTAACTATATAGTGAACAATAAAATGCTAATGGCTACTTATTACATTGGTTTGGTCCATTAGGTTTTGAATAAAGTATAATTAAGCTTCCTATCTTCATCTAATTACAAGTTCAAAGCTTTTTTTTTTTTTTTTTTAAGATCTTGTCTTATAAAGGCAGAGTATTTAAAGAAATTCTGTTGTCAACAACACTTTCAGCAAACAAAACCGCACAAGAGGTCATAGGAATCCACACAATATCAGTAAATTTCCATAACTGGGAGATGTGTCCTTACTCTACGTTTCAAACCCCCAATTTTTTTTGGATGGTATTTCATTATGCCGAAAAGAACCATCACTGTAATGAATTCATCAATGTTGGTAAGATAAATGGTTCAACAAGTAATAGATGGGGCCATCTACTCAGTCCAGTGTTGGAAATTGTCTTTCATATACATCATCTTATTAGGAAAAGGAGCAGGTGTTCTGACACAGCCACCTTATGAATGTACTTTTCCACTAAGCATGTTTGAAATATTGATAGCAACATGATTTGAAAAACTGCAGAGACCTATCAGAGCTATCAGATTTTGATAGTGGACCTTTGCCCTTCTTATGATTTTAATCTGATAGAGAAAGAAGCCTATACCGAAATGAAGCATATATTTGCTTTTAGCATGGCTGGTTTTGCAACTATTTAGCAAAGGTTACAGTCTAAACTTGGAGTCATGCATTTTAGAGCTTTTAGCTTACATTTATTATAAAAAACTCTCACTATTAATATAGCAACACAATAAGCATATAATCTATTAGACTCACTAATTCACCGTTTTTCTTGTCTAGTGTGCTGTATATAGTCTCTACCAGTAGCCCAGCATTATCTGACATCATCAATATCTGGCAACATAATCACTTTGGAGTTAAATGGCAAGAACATATTTAACAATGTGTCAATCATTCAGTTGTTCCTCGTTTTTTTCTTTTTCTATTTTTTCTCATTTACTCAGTTACATCCTAAACAATAATAGATTTTGATTCAAATTTTCTAACTAGTGGGTTGTCTAAATATATTAGTCATAGCTTAAGTTTTATGACTTTAAGAACCCCTATGTGCAGTTATCATTTGAGCCTTTTGTAATTACCTGTGAACAATTTAAGCCATTTGACCCACAAATGTAGCTCTGTTATACACTCTTTTTTGCATGACATCATAGCCATTTGAAGGTCAAGGCATCGTCCTGATCCTCCTCTACTATTTTTACCTCAAATCTAGTTACAAGTCATCGACCATGAAGACATCATATTTAATACCCTTGTGTTGAAAAAGGACATTGATGGAGTATCCTATAGTATTCAATATGTTAAAAGATGTGAACCAAAACAGTGAAACCACAGGACTCCTGGAATCTGGCATTTCCTGTACATTTATACCACGGCCCTTGAAAATATCCTTGCTGGGCTCATGAGTTTAGTCAAAACAACTTATATATGATGTTACTGCTAATTTCCAATAAATTAATATTCTTACAACCTCTAGATGTTATAATTAGCGTCCTATTAATTCAGCTAATTTGGGAACTCAGAAATCAGTTAAATAATCCGTGACTACTCATAACTTTAAAGAATGCATTAAAAAAATAGTTGAAGCCTTTTCTAATTAGAGCTCTAGAGTAAAAGGGGTTGCTTAGTTAGTTTTTCATTAGCTGATCAGGTCCTTGTGACAAATCCTTCAACTGGAGCCTACCAGCTCCTGGAGCAGCTGAGTTCTGAGACTAACAGATAGAAAAAGAACCAAATACTTTACTCAAAGCCCCAAGCAGCAGAGTAAGAAGCAAGCTTCATCAACTTGTCAGAGTATGTCGCAATAAAGGTGATCGTTTGTATCATATTCTTTGCCGAGTTTACCCAGTTCTTGTGTGAAATTCCTGCAAGATTTTTTTTTTCTTTTCTGTTCTTTCTTACCACCCTGTTTTGAATCCAAAATGAAAAACCAATAAAACATACTGACCTGAATCAGAACCAAAGCCCTGTGGTCTGATTGACCTTTGAGCTGGAACAACAGCTTCTGCGCCAAGATTTCCCATCAGCCGAGAGACAGGACTGTGCGATCAACACCGCTAAAGTGTTTAAGTTTGTTGAAGTGGTTTGGAAACTTTGAAGTTATGAACCAGTGAAGAAAAGAGCAAGGGAGACGGTGTGGGCAGCGCATTCTTGAGGGTGATTGACAATGCTACGACCACCTCCTGGCTCTGATTCATTGCTTCTGACCAATTGGCGTATTTCTGCAGTTAGTACAGGGAGTACTGCGGGGAAGGCAGAAGAGCTCTAATTTTTCACAGATCATCTGTCTCATTCTGTGCCGTCATAACAAGACAGTAAGAAAGCTGCAGGGAAATACGTTTTCCTGATAAAAAAAAAAAAATTCATAATGTTATTTATATTTAAGTCCAAAAGTACTTGTTCATCTCACAGATCTTTTAGTTTTGCCAACATGTTTCCTTACACACGCATCCTATCCTGACTTGAAACTGATACAGAATCTAATAAAGGAACTAAAGATTATTGTGATGGAATAAGGGCCTTTCAACCTCCACAACTTGAAACTCATTGCTGGCTTAAATTGCCAAAATGTCAGTGAAAACATTAAAAAAATCTAGTCACAATTATGAGAAGGTATTGATTGCTGTTATTTCAGTAACATTTTTCCTATTGCCTTTTGATAAAGATCTAAATAATGTTCAACAGCCCATTACTTAATGTTTGGGAGCTTCATGTTTGGGATAATCCCATGATTATTTCATAAAATAATGATCAATTATTATAAAACTTGAATGACATTGGTATTAGACAGTAGCTGCTAACTTTCTCTAATAAAACAAATGTGAAATTTTAGCTACAGTCACGTCTGATTTATATCCAAGTGAGCTGAAATAAGAAAAGGATGCTGAGAATGGGAATTTTGGTGTTTGTGTGGAGGTAGAGCTATATATGAAAGCGAAGGACAGTTACAGTATGAATTATGTAGGAGTGAGAGAAAAAAAGCCTCCGTTGACAACAAAGACAGAGAGCCCTGAATGATGGCTTTGCTGCAGCCGTGGCTCACAAACTTCTCAGGAGTAACAGACAGTGCACAACCTCAGTTTGTAATTTACCATAGCAATGCCCTCAATTTTACATTTGTAATGGAATACACATACACACAGAAAGGGATGTATCTAATTTATCAGTTTACATGTGTCTATCTCAAATGTTTTCCAAGGCATAACAAGTCATATTTAGAGATTATAATGTGTGCTTAGTCAAAGCAGTTCTTCGGGAAGCTGTAGTCATCTCTGTAATTACTTTGTCATTTCCTGCATGTGCTTAACCTTTACAGTGCGCCATATGACCAATCTATTCTCAAGAATGGTTCCTGCTAAGTGCACATTTATACCGTAAATAACTAAGTGAGAAGTCGAATGCATATCATCAGAAAATACAGTGGATGCCAAGACAAACAGTTGTGAATCATATTGCCTTTATATCACCTCACTGTTTAGGGATGTATATTTTCTTGCTGGTGCTAATAGTTCCCCCTCAGTGGTAATCAGAAAATCAAATTATAATGTCTTGTGATAGACATTTATATTTGAAAAAGGTCACATTGTTCCAATTCTTGCACATATTTATCAACGAGTCACAGTAAATGTCCTCATCAAAGTTAATCAGTCAAAGCAGTCCTACCATATGCTGGATTGCAATTCTGCCTATTACGATAAAATTCACCATCCAGTCTGCATTTTTCAATATAAGTGTAGATAAAAATAATAATAAAATTAAAAAATCAAGTAAATTCACTTCTGTTCAGAGTTTTTAAAAATAAATACTGCTCACAAACTTGCATTGGCTTTTTGCATCTTTTAATATATTTCAGTGGACAAGCAACTTTCATATTCACCAGCATCCCTTGTTGTCAGATGGGGTTAATTTGACCACAAGGCAGGTCAGAAACCTAATTAACACTGTTCATTATTTGGGTGTGCATAACCCTTTATTAGATAACTTATAAAATGTCATTCTATGTTGGTGACCTCATGTCCCCTGTTATTTCTGCTCCTGCAAATATATCATCTAGTTATAATTACATTGGATTTGTGCAAATGAAGCATTTTTAATGTTGTGACAGTAGGTGGTTCTTTACTTCAAAAATATTCATGAGAAAGATTGAATATGCAATTTTTCTGTGTTCATTATACAGGGCCAATATTTTCATAAGCGAGTCTTATTTCCTATCTGTTTATTGTGAGGGGAAATAGATCTCGCATAAATTAAAATTGTAAACGTAATGAAACAAAGGAAACACGTTCGTCTTATAGAACTACATGTTAAACCCAAAAATGTCATTTTTCCATGTGTGTTTGTGTAGGGGTGGGGGGCTATTTTAATGTTATATAATAATGGGCATCAGCAGCATCCATTATGTAACATAAGTGGGTGGAATTTTGAGCACATTGAGCTTTTTATGTATGATTATTTTTTTGTCAATGTATTTTGTAGAGGTTCTCTCCCTTGCTCTGTCTTCCTCCCACAGTGTAAAGGCATGACTGTTAGGTTATATGGTCTCTCTAAATCACCCATTGGTGAGAGTGTGTGTGTGTGTGTATGTGTGTGTGTGTGTTTGTGCAAGTTCTTTGCCTTGTGCGTCTCTGAACTGCCCTGTAATGGGCTGGGGACCTGTCCAGGGTGTACCCTAACTCTCACCCAATGATTGCTGGAGATTGTCAATCTTTCCACAGATTTTCGGCTGGCTTTGGGTCTGGATTTTGACTTGGACACATGAATGGGCTTTGACCCAAACTACTCCAAATTTATACCAAGTAGTCAGAATTACTTGGGGAAGGGTTTTTCAAGTAGTCTGTGTTTGTGGTCATTGTCCTGCTGGAAGGTGAAGCTTATGTCTTTTGTGTATCTTTCCTTCAGTGATCTGAATGCAAGTCAAACATATACTGTATATTTTTGTCTGACCACACCACCTTGATGCAAATAATTTCTGTGCATCACTAAATTATTTGCAGGATCCTGCAAGAAGTTGCTTGCAGAATTTTGCAAGCAACTTCTTATAGCTTTCAACAATGTTTTTTTTTTGTTTGTTTTTTTTTGTTGTTTTTTTACATTGCTACTCTTCCAAAGAAAGGCCGAATTTATAGAGTGGATAGATAATATACATTTATGCTGTGGCTGTCCACAGCTCCTAAGGAGTGATTCTGTCCCTTTCCAGTGGTTAAACACAAATCCATGCCACACTTGTCAAACTGACTTTGTCTCAGCAGAAGTTTTTATGTTTCTGGAAATTTTCCTGACCAACATGTAGAATCCAATTCAGGATATAGAACAAATGGTAAGAAAGGATTTATTTGCAAAATAAACAAGAACACAAGCAGTGATGGTCAGTCAGATCTCAGGGTTTAGCAGTGTCAGGAAGGGAGAAGCAGTTTGCAAAAATTAAAGATATGGAGGTAAATCTTTGAAGGAAGTGAACTGAGAAGGTCTGCTGCTTTAGAGTAGAGATTCAGCATAGAAGAGGGTGAAGGATCCTCATGAGAGACGTTTGGTGAGGTTGGAGCCTTGCTGGACATTCGGAGGATATAAAGTCTCGAAGTGTGAGATCTGAGTGATTGTTGTCAGAGTGGAGTTGGAGAGTGGGCAGGCAGGTGGCAGCTGAGATTGGATGATGGAGACAACCGTAGAATGATTGATGGTCTGAGAATGATCTGATGGTGTCCAGGGAAGCATCCCTACAGGTTTCTACCTGGGAGTCAGAAGATGCTAGGAGTTAAAGGTGCAGGTAGCTCAGATGCATAAAGCTACCACAGATTTTTTCGAACGAGGAAACTCAAGAAGACCTCTGGCTTGATTTTACCAAGAGGGTTGACAATCAGGCGAAGGCTGGTCGCCCAACAGCTCCTTAAGTACCCAGCTAATTACCCAGCAGTGTGGCAGGTTAGCTCAATCTCTCCAACAATGATCCTCCATGGAAAACCTCACACTCACACAAACACAAACCAAAATCCCGACACAGCTCGTGAATATTTCTACTATGTATGGTAAGTGTACACAGACACCATCCAAATAAGCATCCGAATGCTTATTTAGGCATGTAGCTTTTTTAATACCATCAAACCATATCTACATTCAAGAACTTCTGACCCGTTAGCAGTCATTTTTGGAAAAAGGTATGTTGCAATCTCCAAAGCTTTGTTTAAACTCTGTTTTAAAGTCTGCCCTCTGTCCCCACGAGCCTCTCTCTCTCTCTTAACTCTCTCTCAATAATCACTAGCAATTTTCTCAGTGAATAAAATGATTTTCTAATTGCACTTGAAAAGAACATTTGAGCTGTAAATGATTTCTAAAGAAAACAAGAAAAACTATACAAGTGAGCTGTCATAGGACTGATGAAGAGGTGTATTAAAACCTCTGATTGGAGAAGTCTCAGAACAATTGAACAGAATCAGGAGTGCTGCTGCATAAAGTATACCCTTTGGAAATGAGTCATCAGAAAAATTCAAGAAATACTACATTTATGTAGCTATACTAATAAACAATCAAATATTAGAAGAATACTCCGACATGTTTTTTTGCAATGCAAGAGTCCTACTAGAGCTTTAACTATGTTATGTTATGTTATGTTATGTTATGTTATGTTATGTTATCAAGCACAAGTATAAAGATAAGGACACAGCCAGATTAAAGTTTCTAAATATAACTTAAAATCTAAAATGAGAGACATCAAGTGCAGTACGAAGGAAAGAGCCTCAAAACCTCGTATCTCAAAAGAGTCGTCTTTACAGGCAACAAGAATGAACAAGTACCGTATTTTCCGCACTATAAGACGCACCTAAAAACCTTCAATTTCCTCAAAAGCCGACAGTGCGCCTTATAATCCGGTGCGCCTTATAGTGCGGAAAATATGGTATACTCAAAGCTGATACTGAAGTAGTCAGCCTAACTATTCCTGGGTAACAAAAGTACATCAGCCAACTCTAACTTTTGGGTGGGCTAAAAATTCATCCCCTGGGGCAGAGTCATTAACTTTGGTCTCTTTTTTTCATTTTAAAACAGCAAGACATTAAAATAGTTAGTTTAATACAAAAAGCACTTTGTAGGCTATATTTTACCTGCATGAGTTTTTAAAATCATGAAATTGCACCACATTCGTGTGTAACTGCACATTTGGTAAGACATTTATTGTACTTTATTTTTTTTAATTAACACTTTAATGAAATGCATTCTGGATCTTACTATGGACACACTGGGTCAAAAATTAGCATTCATGATGTTACTCATTTTACATTTATGAATTGTATCCAACTTTACTACGCAAACACTTCTAACACTAAAGAATAACTATACATTATCAGCAAAATGAAACTGGGGTAACTTTGAATAACTAAGCAAGAAATAAACATCATAAACTAGAATCAGTATGAGAGGACTGAAGTAAATTAAAACAGAAACAAGGCCGATCTAATCAAAGAGAGAGACTAAGGAACACAGAATAATAGCAAAACTAGAATAAATACATCAAAATTAAAAAAAAATAAATAAATAACTCAAAACAACCCAAGATCCTAAAAGACATTTCAAGGGTCTTTTCTTTGGTATTACTGAATTTATTATATTTCATATCTTAAAAGCTGCTTTTGGATAAATTTAAAAAAAAAAGCTTCATATATTATCAGGTCATCTACAGTAACATAAACCCCATGTCAGCTGTAAGGGTAAAAGCATTTTTAAGATAAGTTGTGGGCAGGAAAAGCTGTTTCTATATTAGACACATGACTTATTGTTGTTGTCCTATTTAGCCCGTATCTGGATGGCCTACGGCAGAGAGGCCCGATGACTATCTTACGTCCATTTGCTATGCCCAAGACAGAAACCTGCTGGGTCTGGAGATATTTTCTGCAGAGCATAGTCTCAGGGAGCAGAGTGAGTGGGAGTAGGTTGTCTGTGTGTTTCATAAGATGCTGGCATTGTCTGAGTGTTCGTCCTTCTATGAGAGGGTTAAAAAGCGATCCAAGTAAACTGGTGTGGATGAAACACTGTTCTTTAAGAAGACTCAAGCAATCATTAGAACTTGCCCCCAAAAAGGAGAGTAATCATTCTTCTTGTTATGAGTAATACGACTCAATGCACAACACATTGTTAAATCAGTGGTATGACAATGGTATTACCAGTTACATTTTTAGTTCAATTGATCAATCCTGATTTGTTTTACTCACAAGCTATGTTTCAATGCCATTTAGACTGAGCTTTGCAGAGATAACACACCATTTTCTTTTTGTTTTGTTTTTCTAAGAGGCTAGGTGAGACTTCCTCTAATCCAGTCTCTGATTGCTGCATACAATCATTACAAAACTGTCATCCAATTGCAAAAAAGCCCAACAGGATTTATTTTCACAAGTGGAGCATTACAGTGGTGGGGATAACCCCCACCTTCACCCCAGAGAAGAGCCCCAAAAGTCTCTCGCGGCTGGTCCAACCGCAGGTCCAGAGATCTGAGACCCAAGAGCATACCGCCCTCCAATAGAGGCCCAATCAAGCCAGACCACAAATTTGGTGGGGCGGGGGGCTGAGATCATAAATACATTATCTATGTGGATGGTCTTCAATCAGCTCAACACTGCTGATGCAGGTGTGAACTTCCTAATTGAGCTAACACTAAATATATGAAAATAAGTAAATTAAGGTTTTTGCCAGTGCCTTCTTGGTGTTATTCTTGGTGTGTATGTGTGTACATACCTTCTTTGTCTGTATGTTGATTTGCTACTGTCACTTCTAAGATTTTCTCAATATCTAATAGCCTAATCTGCATTTTTTTTTTTTTTGTCAAGCACATGGAAACTAAGACTAGGCCTGGTGCTAACAACATAACCACACGTTCTCTAATCAGCCTTCTCATAGCACTAGCTTTGCACAATCACTATTTCTAGGGGGGAAAAAAATCACTTTTTATGTCCGATGTACACTTTATTAGCTATATATGTAAGTTCTTTGTCTGCACTTATCTAGTGGTTCTCAGAGCTCAGTTTCCACCTTGAAGACTTCGGCGGAGACAGAATTGACATAATTTCAAAATTAGTACTCTGAGCTGTGTATCACCACATGTCACATTGTTGGCATTGTTGCTGCAACCATACCTGGCAGAGGCAGCTTCCCATCTGTTTGAAAGTCCCCTCTTGGACCACAGCCAGCGTGCTGCTTCACATCAATGGCTCACTCTCCATTTGTACGTGATGTAAAGCAATTGTCAATTGATCTGCAGCTTTTCAAGAACATTTGTCTTGCAAAGGGGTTTCATCTAGCAGAGATGAAACCACTTTCATGGCTTTAATTGTATCACAGAAGCAATTAAAGCCGTGTGTTTTGTGGAAAATTTTGCGGATTAGACCATTCAAAATAGGACATCAATTTACTCAGATTAATCAAACATGCATGTTTGCTTTGAGACTTGTTCGTTCACTGTATCTTGTTGTTCAAATATCCAATAGTTGGGCTTGATTCATTATGCTTCACTTTAGTTTAATTTGATTTGCTTATTTCTCTGCGTGATTCTTTGTTACGAGTCACAGCAAATAATGCAACATCAGTGTATTTGATTTTTCCATCTTGTTATTTGTACTCCATCTGTGATTGGCTTCAACATGATGTGTAGCTTGAGACAGTGTTATTATTTTTGCCTGTAATATGGGACTGTTATACTCTGGAACTTCTCGCTTGTGAATTATTCCTGTTCATAACATAATTGAAGCATCTTGTAGGTTGCAGCGATTCTTTTAGGACTAAACGACTGAATGTAAAATATTTTATGAGGTGTCTCTTTCTCAAACGATGGAAATCAGAGTCCATTCATCATTGACTGTACAGTTTTTAGTTCATACATTCCAATAAGCTTGAATGTCATGAGAAAGTTAATATTTCTCTGTAACAGAATTCCAAAAGTGAAACACAAATTATATGAATTTCAATTTCGGCTGCTTATTTCTGCTCTTTTAGAAGCACCCAAATCTTTGTCACAGTAAATCAGAAAAATTGAACAATAGAGAAGAACGATATAACCAGATTTTTTTTATGAAGAATTTTTTTTTTTTGGTCATATTTTGGTCAAGATGGAAGTCTGAAATAACAGACACTCCACAAGGACTGTGAGCTCTATTCAAGCATAATAATGGAAAATTGAAAGGAGATTCGTAATGTGGTAGAAAAAGGCACAGAAGCAGCAGGAATAATTGCAGCCTTAAAGGGATTATGAAGCAAAGCCCATCCAAGACTTTAGGGGAGACTGACATTGCATGGAGCGTGGCTTGAGTCAGTTTTTTAAGAGCCATCATCTGAAAAAGGAGACATTAGAAGGATCCTGCCTGGGTTCAGAAGAAAAAGGACTTGACCAGAATCTGCAGACCAAAATTAATTTTTGCATTTAATTTGGAAATCTAGGTTCCACAGAATCCAAGCTGCTGAAAGTCCAAAGGGAAGCCTCCACAGTAATTTTTAAATGTCATGTCATCCGGTGGTGTTGGTCTCCTGTCCAATGTCAGTGCAGTCCTTTACCACAAAACTGCAAAGCACTTTGTGATTCAATCTGCTGAAGAGCTTTGTAAAGGTGCTGATTTCATTTTGCAGAAGGACTTGGAACCTGCCCACACTGCCAAAAGAACCAACACTTGGTTCAATGACACCAATATGACTGCCTTTAATTGGCAGGCAAACTGGACTGACCTGAGTCCACAGGTAAACTATTGGGTTTTGTCAAAAGGTAGAGGAGAGGCACCAGAGCCAAGTCGCAAGCTTATTGCCTCAATGCCACACTGCATTGATGTAGTAATTATTGCTAAACAAACCCAGACCGAGAATTCAGTGCGTATACTGTCATAAATGTACTTTTTAGTGGTCCAGCATTTCTGTTTAAATATCCTTTCTGGTTTGTCCGACACAATGTTCACATTTTCCAACTTGGGTTTTCATTAGCTGTAATTCAGTGAAGACCAAACCTTCTAACATAATGGCCAAGATAGTCAAGTTGTAAGCATTCCTGGTCACACAAAAGCAATGTTTCAATAAGAAATTCAAAAATACATTTTGAATTTATTATACATTTTACATTTATTGTCATCTTAATAAACTAAATATACAGTGTTTAACTGAAATGAACAAAAAAAAAAAATTAATTCTTAAAAATTAAATTCAATCAGCAATTCATTCTAGATTCAAAACTTTATAAATGTCAGACATTCAGTTCACCCAACTCTGCTTCTCGCTAAAGGTTGCTGGATGTTTGTAGTTCTATTTACTACAAAATGAAAATGATTGCAGAAAACTAAATGAGTAGCTAATATTGTTTGTGAAAATGTCACCTTATGACAAGTGACTATCTCAACTTCCTGTGCTCGAAGGCCAGATTTGCCTATTGTGGGTTGGTGTGCCGCATGTGGCCATCATCATAATCATCACAATGAATAGAAATTTTTTTTTTTACATGTAATTACCCTTTGTGTAGTTAACCAGTGTGATATAAGGGTTTTTACTTTCTGATTTGAGTTATTGTAAAAAAAATATTGGAGTTTTGATATTATAATTTATTTATAATAAATAATAATTGATTATAATTTATTACAAAAATTTAATAATTTATCTATAATAAATAAATTAAAGGAATTTAAGCCTTCCTCTAATTATTTACAACCAATTGTAATTTATGGGCATAGAAATAAGAATGCAAAAGTGGCTTCAGGTGAAACAAATAACACTTGAATTATTACTTATTAAATAGTCTTAATTTCTAACAGTCAGTGCTCAGAGAAGCATCTGCAAAAGACCTGCATACTGAGGGGATAAAATGTTTAAGATGGCATGAGCATTCCCTTACCTTTTTTTTTTCTTTTTTGTGAAAAATGAAAGCGTAGACGCATCCATAACGCAGCCACATTCAGAAACTAACCTTCACTGCAAGCATCAAGGAGAAAGAGTCCTGAAACACTCCTGCACAAATAATAAATATCCGAAGTATTTGCATGCCAGGCGCACTCGCCCTGTGTTAACAATGCCAGGTCTCCCTACATCAAAGTGAGAAGTCCTTGAAAAAACAGAGCATGAGGATGGAGGTGTCTGTGGGCCTTCTTGGTGAGGCATGGCAAGTTGCTTGCTAAGTATAGCCAGAGGAGAAAAGAAAGAAAAAAAAAAACAGAAAGAAATGACGGTGCATTGAAAATTCCTTCCTCTGACAAAAAAAAAATGCAAAACGTTTCTCCCTGCGAAAATAGGTGTAAGGGCTGCATAGGGGAAAGAAAATAATTACATTTTCAAATTTTAAATGTTAATTTTTTTTGTCCCTATTACAACAGCTTTTAAATGATTGCTAAGCATCTCTAAGACATGTAATTGAAAACTCATTACAGATATTGTCATTTTATGTAGCATCACAGCGATCAGAGACACCAAGAGCTAATTTCATTTGGATGACTGACTTGATGATGCATGTCTTGAGGGAAGAACACTATGTTGGGGTAACAAAAGAAAAAGACTTAACGTAGCAGAAAACATATGACATTCCTAGAGGAAAAATGCACACTTTAATATTTCCCTTGGGTATTTTATTGAAAACTGAAAAACTGAAATCTGCCGAGCAGAACACCTCCGAGCCTACCCAAGGTCAAGAGAAAAAAAAAAGAAAAGAAGGGAAAATAAAATAAAATCTAATAATTTAATTGATTATTTCATAAAGTTATCAATGCTTAGTAGCGACATCAGCACACCAAGATAATTTATAACTTTTTATCCTTTAGTCGTACCATTTATTTGTGAATATTTAAGATAAAAAAGCAATCGTTTTACTGCTTATGCTCAACTGCATTTGATGAGCATATTGTATAAACCACCAGGGAAAACAACAAATAACCTGCTGCACACTGTAAAGAAATAAGATATTACATATAGGAAACCAGCCTGCTGAGTAAGGAAACCTCTAAAGAGGTTTGCAAGCACCTGGTAGAATGAGTGAAGGTTGGAAAGGACAATGCAGCCCGATTTCAAATTAAAGCCCCTGTGGAAATTATCACCACAACCCATTTACAAGTAATTCTGCAAACTAATCAATTTTAGTCTTTTTCATTTTTAACCATGCTTGATTATTGGCTTACAAAGCTTGGGTCAGTGTTTCATAGTTATATGTAGAAGACAGAACTGCTGTTTGACTATAAAGCCGACTATCCCTACAGCTCAGAGAGACAGAGGTCCGAATGTGACCTGCACAAGTCCAGGTCACATCCATGAGTGTAAAAAGACCATCTAACCAAAGAAATGAACACTTTCCAGATGTCATCGTCTGAATACATCCCTAATTAAAATAGTTTAATTGAATATTATGGCTCAAAAATAGGCCTCAAGGCCCTAGTCTTTTCCTAGTTTTCTAAGAGATCCATAAACTCTTAACAAATGTTTTCAGCTCCTTCTTTTAGCCTGTAGGGGAAGCTGATCTTAGTTTTATGAATGTCCTTTGTTTGATTAAACAATGATTAAATAGTGTAATTAGAAATAAAATAAATTTTGATTACTCTGATTCTGAGCTCTAAGGTGTAATTATGTTAGTGTTAAATACGAATAAGTCTGGATCTTGACAAAAATGTAAAAATGCTCTAAATTCTCCTTAAAAATTGTGGGGGGGGGAAATAAGTGCAAAAGAGAAGATTTTGTACTTCAGGCTGGGTGTTTTTATTACAATTTTATTATGACCAATGCACAACTTAATGTGGCTTACTCATGCTACAGCTTCTCCAAATTGGTAAGCTCTGTTTCATATTCACTGATAAATGTGTTTCAATCGTTCTTATCTAATCTCTTTCAGGAAAAATGGATGTCTTTTGTCATTTTTAGAATACGCAATATTTGAGTTGTGAATTCTCAGACATGGCACCAAATGTCCCTGTGCAGAAAAGCAGTGTTGATTAATTACCCTACTTATCAGTAAAATTAAGAATCTGAGCTCCTTTCAGTTATTACATTTGTTTTATGTTTTTTGTGGCGGGAGAGGGAGGTAAAGCAAAATCACCTGTATTAACCAAGTGTAACAATCCTTAAACTTGCTTTTATTTAACATTATTTGTCGTATTACATTATAAACACATCATCTTATCAAGGAAACACCATAGCACCAAAACAAGTAACAAAACACCATCCGTGCCTGTCAAAAATAAATCCATGGTCATAGACTCCAAGAGCTATGACCTCTCAGGTGTCACAAAGATGCTCTGTCCAACTTGATACATGTTCTGGCCTCTGTGAGTCATGGCAACTCCCCATCCAATTACCATCCCATAATATATCAAGGGAATTACAGTGAGACTGAGCAAAGTCAGAAGTGGCTTGAAGACACCTGTGGGTAATGGACAGTCATGGCATTTTGTTTGGATCACACCACAGATGTAATGATTCTGTTGGAGAGAGGCCAAGTTGACTGATAACTAGGTCAAAAGGAGAATGTGCTGCATCATTTCTCCCCATGAAACATCTAATCACTACAGATTTATTACGTGACCTGATTTGTGAGTGAACCCCAATTAAAATAGGTCGATGAGAAGATCCAACTTGATGTCAACAATTTTGAAATGAACAATAACACCGGGCTTTGTTCATGTCTGCAGCTCAAATACATAAAGCAAGTTTTCAGTTGTTGTTTACTTGAAACAATGGCTTTGGAATTTTTGCTTTAAAATCTTATCCTACAATTTCTAAAAAAAATAGTCAAGATCTCATGCAAAGAAGGCTAAAATGTGAAATGTCGATGTGCTGTGTACACTGCATGCTGTCTCACTAATATGTGCTGTAATATCACACTACAGATTTAGTGTACAAAAGTGAGTTGGTGCTCTGAATAACATAAAGAGTTCAGGCCATGTCCATGTCTGGCTTTATGGATGAATAATTGATCCACTGTGTGCATCACTTGGCTCAAATTATCGCTCTGTTAACATAAGAAAACAATATAGTTATCAGGGGAAAAAATACATCCCATAATAACAGTAAAAACAACATGGATGAATACTTTGCAACTTTCATCATTTGTGTGCAGCTGTACCAATGTCAAGGGTTTCTGCTGGCATGTTTCTTGTTTCAGTTTTAAAAAGGGGAGCAAGGGTTTCCTTAAATACATACAGATTAATTATTATACAACCTAATGAGTGGGGGAAAAAAACTAAACCAAAACATAGATTTTTGATTAGTTTGGGAAATGAGCACAAAAGTTAGTACAGAAAAGAAAAGTGGCAACTTAGGATTTCATCGTGGCATCACTACTATACTACCTTCTCTGTGATGGTCTGGTGTCATTAGACATCATGTTAAGGAAATAAAGGTACAATGCATTTCCTGAGAGTGCCACGAAACATGAAGCCTAGTGACAATTTAGATCAATTCAAGGGGGAGACTTAGAGGATGCAACCAGAAAGTACTCAAGCACAGATAAGTCGTCACAGTTTCACTTCACTGCTTTTCTTACCATGGACTGAGACTTTCATAAGAGAGTATAACTCAGTGAGTTTTACGTCTCTTACTTCTGAGATGATTTACGTTATACAGGCTTTACGGATTTCATACGGCTTTCTAAGGATGCCACAAAGTTCGATATTTGTAATATCATGGCCCTGACTCCATTGCTTTCCTTAAGCTGTCATTAAATCCTTCAGCAAGCCTGTTGTATAAAGTTTGTGAAATCAAGTTTAGTTATTTATTTATTTTTGCAAAGGTGGCTCAGCTGACTTTATGGTCACAGCATTAAATTGTGCAACAGTATCATTTACAGAATTGTTTTGTGGAGTTTAAGATAAATCTTTTTTTTTTCTTTTAGAAATGTGTATTTATATAAACTTTGGGTTTCCTGTAAGGGAATGTTTCAAGTCACACTCCTGGTGGTGATTTCATGGTTCTCCACAATTCAAAAAGAGTCAAGCAAGTTAGATGTGATCAGAGCTGGCCCAAGGCATAGGCTTTAATCAGTTTTTTTGTTTTTTGTTTTTTGAGATTTAGAATACTATTAATTTTGATTTGGTGTTTCAGCATAGACAAATTAAAAGCTTTGAAATTGTTTCAAACTTGAATATAAGATTTTATGGAACTGGGAAGTTTTATTTGTAAAAGTCCAAAGAATAAAGTCCTTCAATCTTTACTTTGTGTTTGAGCTTGGTTTGCTCTCAAATAAATCATATCAACACAGTTTAGTGTTTAATATAAAACGTATTGCCATGTTGAAAAACAAACATTTCATTAATATTTTTAGATGTTTTAAACTGTGATCCAAGAAATATTAATCATTAGAGCCCTGGCTTATTGGAGAAAAATATTTTTGACAAGTCTCTCCCATGCCTCAAAAATATATAGTTATTTTTTCACAAAATGTGTAATGCATTAATATGTGACACAGCAGGTATTTGACAGTACCGTTAAGACATAATATCATCGCTTAAGGCAAGGTGACGGGGACAATAATCTGCAGTGCTTTATGTTTAATAATTAAATCATCATACTCCTTTTCAGACTCATAATCACCGATGTGATGTGTTTTTTTATTTGTTTTTTGTTTTTTTATTGTTTTTTTTGTTTTTTTGGTGTTGTTTACACTGTCGGTGAAAGGTTTGTCTGAAATAAACTAAACTAAACTAAACTAAACTAAACTAAATCCCAGAGGTGGATGCAAAAAGATGCTGGTGTCCTTGTTTCCAGTTCTCTCAACACTCTATCAGCTGGGTCCAGGGTAATCAGTCAAAACAGCGGAGAGCATAGTTCATGTTTTCCAATTGTACAAAGGTTGATTATTGTTAAAATGATGTGGGAACAACACATGTACCAAGGCCAGGGATAAACAAAATACATGTATTCATTTTGCACACAA
Source organism: Poecilia mexicana (assembly GCF_051168715.1). Lineage (NCBI taxonomy): Eukaryota > Metazoa > Chordata > Actinopteri > Cyprinodontiformes > Poeciliidae > Poecilia > Poecilia mexicana. The sequence goes on along the minus strand of NW_028263384.1, from coordinate 19,221,931 downwards.
AAAAACAAACAAACAAAGCAGGAAAACTACACTTTCCATTTGCAACCTCATGTTTCAAGGTGTACGCTTATTTAAGTTTCATGCATCACTGGTCCTCCGTGTGGTATTTAGAATTATATGCGTTTGCTTTGTGCCTGCTTTGATTTTCTTGACCTTGTAAACATAGACTCATTCCTTTTATTTGCAGGAATTACTCATTACACAAACTGACTCCACCCTCCATCGCTCCCCCCCCCCCCACAATTCCCTCACCTCCACCCCGCCTGCTCCCATCTTTTGATGGAACTACATTCTTTTTGATGGAACTACATTCTTTGTAAGTCAAGAAATGTAGTTCCAGAGGTGCACGGTGATTTATTGCATTTTGTATAAATGTGAATATGCAACAGAATTTACCTTTGGATCTGTGTGGTCTGCACGAGCAAGAAATGTCATAACTCTGAGGCAAAACTGACCGTCACAAGTAAATGCTGATTAATTCATGGAACTCTCAAGAAAATTTATGAAGTACAATTTTAATTTCTTATTGCCTTATATATTTAGGGTTTTGAGGCAATTTGGCCAGAACATGGCATTTGGCCTATGAATCAGTAATTAATGTGTTTCTTCATGTGACATTTTAGCACCGTCTGTCTACATTCATTATTTTTACGTCCCTGTCTCCATTTTCATATTTCACATTCTTGACTGGGGGTTCTTAAAATGTCATCTGCTGAGACATTTTTTTTTTTTTTTTACATTGACATATCTTGTTAAAGGCATTAAGTGAGAACATTCTATTTAACTGGAATTAAAAAAAAATAAATTGAATCATCTCACATTTAACAGACATGTGAAACGTTGAATGTCAAGTGTTTTTTTTTTTTTGTTGAATTGTTCGTTGCTGCCATTTTACATTCATCTAACAAGTCTGTTAGTTGAATATACAACGTAAACCTGAATTCATAATAGGCGAAGAGTCTAATTATATCTGTGTTCAAGCAAGTGCCAAGTATGTCTCAATGGGCTTCATGCAGCTGAATGTGTGTGCATAAATGTAAGCTTGATTAAGAAATTGTTAAATCAGCACAAACTATAATCAAAAGCAGGAAGCCCAAAGACTTTCTCACCTATACAGCAAGGTGATTTAAGGTTCAATAAACTGGTCCAAATCAGGTTTGGTTTTTACTTTTATTTTGTAAATATTGTTTATTTTGGCAAAGTTTGAGTTAAGTTTGACAAATTCACCAAGTAGATAATAAGAGAGTGCTCTTATAGTCATGTAATGATGAATGCCAAATGAAAACATAAAAATATCATCCTAGTTCCTGAGTCCATATTGCACTTGTTTTAATAGTAGAACAAAGCAAAAGACACTCGAGACAAACAAAGGAATTAACATGGCAATAATTTACTAACAATAGTGAACACAGAGAAATTCACTTAATATACTGTATATTGACCTATCCAACATAAATGAACAACAAGGAAATAATCAAAAGACAAACATCCAAGCGTTATAACAATTACTTGCACACTGAGTGTAATCCTTTACCAAAATGATTGTCTTTCAATAGGCTACTTCCTTTTTGAACTGGTTTAGTCAAAGCAAATTTATAACCACCTCATTGGGCTGTGATACTGCAGCTGTTTCTCTGAAAACCAGACAGTCTCTTTGTAATTATACTGAGCAAGAAAATTTTTATTTTGGAATTATGTGAAAGCCATTGATGTACATGAATTTTCATGTGAATCAGTCAAACATTTCTGTCTAAGTCTGGTCCACCTCTGAACTGAAGTCTTATTGTACACTGAGATTGATGGTCATAAGACACAACTGTTCCAGCAAGCTTTCACATGGGGAGAAGTTGATTCCTTGTTCGCTCAGCTCTGCTGTGTTGTGTTTTGTTCGTCAGTAAGCTTGGTGCAAAATTCTCTGTCTGCACCCACTTGCTGTGCAGACTTGTGTCAGTTTAAACCAACAAGTCTTTTAGGAGATTTCCCCATTTCTATTACCATAAGGTTCCATCATGTTCCAAAGCTTGGTCCACACAGACCTCCACTGCCTGTGCCAGAAGGAACAGGACCATCTGCCTGAGTGACACCAAGATGTTGTGCCAAGATTGAGCCTTCAGCCAAGTTGAGTAGGGATGTTGGAACTGCACTTTTTACAGTGACCACCGATTCTTGAAAGCCAAACTCACACTGCAATAGTTTTGTGAGTCTTAACCCAAATGTTCTGTGGTGAAAGAAAATGTCTTGTATCTGAAAAGGTTAGTCTGTTGTCAGTTAGTGTGACAGATGCAATGCCTGCTGATTCTGCGATTTTCTCTGAACTGTGTGGCATTTTCTGGGACATCATGGAGTTTTTATGCTGCTGTTGCAACCAACATGTGATTCTTGTCCTTTATTCCACAGCCAGGCGCATCTGCATTCTTTTTTATCATCCTCCATTTCCCCTATTTTCACCATCTAAGTCTAATAATAAGCACAACAACAAAAACTGCTGTATATTTATTTGATGGGCTGCGATGCTTGACTTCTGATAAGTCATCTGCAACTGTTAAAAATCGCACAGCTCAAAAGGTGAAACAACCTGATTCAGACTTGAAATAAGTTACTCTCTATTTTCGTCTGTGGCTCTCTGCTTCTGGTGAATTTGGTGGGTCTCCATGGTGATCCAAACAACCAAATTCAACTTGAATTCTTCTTGCACCTTAAATTAAAGTTATGTATTACAATCCAGCATTTTTCTTCTCATAACCCAACAACTCCCTGTAAATTTTAAAATCTTACTCTAACATTCATATTTTGTTTGTTTGTTTGTTTGTTACTAAATTTCTCCGCTTCAATGATAAGATTAGAATGGACATTAGAACTGGAAATTTTGTGTTTATGTCAATTTTTTATTTTTTTTTTTTATTTTAGTTCAGTAGCAACCAGTAGATATTGCCTCATTAACGAATGCATGTATTTATTTATTTTTTTGGTGACCAGCTTTACTTCATTTAAATTCAAGTTGGGGTGTTTGAGAAATATTCACAAGTCCTATCATTTTAGTTTTATAGTACAGAGCCCTCTAGGGGACATGGGGAATTTTATTTTTTTTGCGTTCCCTCGCAATATGCTTACTGCAATATTTGCTGGTCTATTTTGTCACAAATGTTATTTTAACGTTTCAAATATTTCACTACGAGATATTGAGATACATGGAAAAACCTTATAGCAGAAAGTACGATGGCCACTGTAAGAAAGGATAGAGTATTCAGTTACACCGAATGAACTTATCAATACATAATTACAAGATAACGCAAAACCTATTGAGAAGTAACATAAGAGTTTTGTGAGGTAACCTAAAAGAAAAAAAATCCTCCATTTCCCCTAGGGGGCTCTGTATTATAGAGATCACTCAATGTAAAACATTTATTCTTTACATTAACTTTGATAACCTAATAGGTTTATTGTCAGTTGTCTATTAGTTCTCAATCACATAGCTTAACTGAGTTATAAAAGTTGAATTTCATGTAGCTCAATTTTATCGCACAATTCAATTAAAATAGACAACAGTTAAATAGAGGATTCAATCACTTTTTACATAATTATGTCTTCATGATCTCAAGTTTTCTAAGTGTTTATTGTTGTAATATATAGAGATAAACACTGTCAATTAAATAAAATAAAAAAATATTATATCCCGTGGGGGCGTTCTTAAAATTCATACCCATACATCCAAGCCAGGATGTACAACAACTGGAGATATGGAGTGATGAGTGTAGTTTGCCAAGCTATATAGATAAATGCTGGCTTTTCTCAGTGATACATTCTCATAAAAACCACTGAAGGTCAATATTTCAGCGTATAATGAAGCTACCTTAAGCTGGAGGAAATATGGCCAACGCTGTACGCAAAAGGGCAGCTCGTTAATCTAGTCACAGTGGGGGAGGAAACCAAAGTCAAGAACTTAAGCGCCTTTTCTCTGAGATGAGCATATGAGATAGAATATGTCAGCCCTTAAGGTCAGGCAGGTGCTTCATCCTGATGTATTTTGATAAGAACAGCCATCCTACAAATCCTGCAGAAATTATTTGAAACGGTCTTCTGACAAGATAATTTGCTGAGTTCCTCTATAGGGCGAGTGCTTGTGGGGTCCCGCATGGGAAAGGAGCACCAACCACTGCTGTTCCTGAATCTATTGGCGAAGAGGGGGTTGGGGGGGCTATATATTTTTTTGCAAACACTACAGTGGGGAAGGAATAAAAAAAAGAAAGCTGTCAGTGACCTTTATAAAAACATCTTACTTCACGTCTCACCTAGAGGAGCTTAAAAGTGGGTCATAGTTAGCTTTTGGCACATGGGGTCACTAAGGAGAATCTTGATTGTAATTACAGCCACATTAAAAATACACATATGAAACCTTTTTTTTTTTCAACCATTATTGATGCTATTTATCTCCATCTCCACGTCTAATGTCATGGCTTCCCTCCAAACGAAGATGGAAGATGTCTTTCTAAGTGACTTTATAGAAAAACTTGTGCATTTTCTGGTCCAGCAGCCTGCTTATGAAAGGACACTGAGGCTATAGGGAAGTCAGGCCTGGGTATGTTAATGGCCAACACTTTTTTTCTCCCTCAGTAGCACACCACTGAAATGCCCTGGAGCAAGGCACTTAACCCCTTGCTTTATACTGCTTTTCATCAACCACCAACAGAAGACTGATTGCTGTACAGCTCCCTGGTGTGAGTATACCTGTACAGTGAACAGGGATGTAGGTCATTGCAAAATACATTGTAAACATGCTGTCAAAATATTTCCCTGAGCAAATAAACATTAGAAATAACATAAATATAGTGCTGAACAGATCCTCTCCTTGCTGTCTGTGTGAGTTTGCTTGTGCGTGTGCATGTGTGAATTCAGAAGGAGGAGGAGGTAAAAACGAAGTGAACTGTAACATTTACCACACAATACAGTGTGGAGTCTCTGCGGATTGCCTGCATGGGAAGACTGATAAATTTACCGGCACCACCAACATCCATAAGGGCAGAATGAACCCGATGATACCAAAGCTATTAAAAAAATAAATAAAAATCTAGACTTTGGTCATTGTCACAATGTGTCACATACGGAGAGACGCAAACAAATGAAATGCACCAAACAAACACAAAAGAAACGCAAACAAAAAGCAAATGGAGCAAACAAAAAAGAGACGCTAACAAAAAAGAGACGCAAAGAAAAAAGACTATAACCACAAATGAAATGCAGCAAACAAAAAGTGCTGAAAACGGAAGTGCTCCAGACCACTAGAGGGAGTCGAACAAAAAACAGCTGTGTCCAAATTTAGGGTCTGCATTACGGTGGCCGACAGGTTCAAACATCTCCGAAAACGTCGGAGCAATATTGTAATTAAGTGATTTAGTGTTGAACTGAGCAGATATTTCAGATCTGTACATCTGCATTCTCGCCTAAAAACTTTGTAAAAAATCATTTTGTGTAATTTTAAGTGTAACACAGCACAAATAATTTTGCCGCCATTGCTGCTTTTCTGAACACCCGTTTTAAAGGATGGAGACCTTAAATTTGGACACAAATTTTTGTTTTTTGTTCGACTCCCTCTAGTGGTCTGGAGCACTTCCGTTTTCAGCACTTTTTGTTTGCATCTTTTCTCGTTTGCTGCATTTCATTTGTTGTTGTGGTCTTTTTCGTATGCATCTCTTTTTGTTTGCTGCATTTTATTTGATTTTTGTTTGCGTCTCTTTTTTGTTTGCTGCATTTGCTTTTTGTTTGCGTTTCTTTTTTTTGTTTGCTGCATTTTATTTGCTTTTTGTTTGCGTTTCTTTTTTGTTTGCATGTTTTCTCTGTTGCTGCGCATTTGCACCTGTCGGCCACCATAGTCACAATTGTCCAGTTAGAAAAAAACAACAACCAAACATCCTGCTCTATGGAGATATTTGTGAATTCTGTTTGATTGTCCTCATGAACAAACTGAAGTTTGTCTACATTACCTCTATCCTGGTCAAAATTGTACTTTAGACGGTTTGTTACAAAAAATAATGTATATAAGAAGCCTTTTAAGAAACCAGGTTAGTATAAGCCCAGTACTAATTTCAATTTAATGTGAAAAAAATTTATATCTCTTGAACTTTCTCCTATTTATTTAATATGAGCTACAAGCCCCAATGTACTTTAGTGGGAATTTAGGTTGCTTGTGTACTCTAAATGAGTGCTCAAATGAAATGCCAGTTTCCTTTTGGAAAATTGAGTTATCCATGTAGTGACAGGCCATCTCAGTTATGCTATCAGCTTTAGGTGGACTCCCATATCTTGATAGGTTTCACTTGTGTCACACTCTTTTTGACGTGGATTAAGCAATGCTTTCTGAGATGGCATATTGTTGTGTTTTAAACCCTGCTTCATCTCTGACCTGTCTGGTAATAGTTTGTTCTTTGCTCCTCTTCACTTGATCTCCTGTCCTCTAGTCAACTTTTGATGCCTATTTATTTATTTGCTTTTGCAGTACATAGAAGTGGACAGTAACTAATTTTACTGAGTTATATATACATATGTGTGTGTGTGTACTTCCTCACTTAACTGTAACAGGTTCAGCCGTTAACACAATTTAATCTTTGGTTAAACCCAGATTAAATACCAACAAGGCAGGCTACGTCCCCGCCCCGCCACGCTGTGCAGACGGTGCGCGCCCCCAGCACCTCGGCGTCTGATCACATTTTGCTAAGCAACAGGTTTCCGCGTGCACGAACGCGGATTGAGCTGTCTTTCACTCCCCCACGGAGAGACACATATCCTCAGCCAGTCAGAAAACTGCCCTCCCAAACGACGTTACAAGTCGCCGTCTCCGGGCGGAACACACTTGCAGCTTGATGGTGAGCAATGGCACTCTTGCAGAGCAAACTTACCAGTGTAATTAACTTTAAGCAGCCGAGACGCAGTTTGCACCGTTGAATACGGCAGATGGACATGTGTGTACTCTAGATGTCAGATTACCGTATAGTAAATCCCGGGCCCAGCGTTTTCAGAATGAACGCAGACAGACGCGTCGGATGAGTGTAATGCTACAGTAAGCTGTTGTTTAACTGTGTTCTTTTGCCTCCAGGCCTCAGCCTGGTTTTACGCATGCGGAGGCAGTCCAGGGTTGACTTTAACCAACTAAAACTGATTAAAAGTCCACTTTAAGGCTTACCTGCTCAAGGAGGTAAAGGCTCAGGAGGTGTATTATAGTCTAAACTTACCAATGGCCCACAACCCCTGTAGAGACTTGATGTAAATCAACAGGGAGTTTCTGAGTGAGGCATCCTCCTCCACACCGCTTCAGGCAATCGGTAGTCAGACACTTTGTCTCAAGCAGTGTGGGATGCTAATGGAGCTCAGCATTAGGGGATGTTTAGGATGTCAGAAAGAATTCATTCTGAAAACGTTTGTTCATCTTAGGTTTGTAGACTTATTTAACAGATTAGCACAAAATGCCACCCCTAATCTATTTCTATTTTTTTTAACAGTACATCAACTGGGGTATATGCCACGAGAGGTGGTGACGTATTTCCGTTTGAATTTATGCCACATAGATTGGTTCCGGGTCCTGCTTGCTCCCATTGTTTTTAGCCAAAGCTCCAAGATCTGAACCATGAAAAAGACGCAAAACTTAAATATCTGTGAGCTACTGGTACAACAATCGAGTTTTTCGGTGTGCTGTTGTGTCCAGTAATTAGCCGGTACCATCCAGTGCTTAGTTTTTTCATTTTCCTGCTGATATCAAGGCGACAGCGGACTGTAGCCAAAACTTAGCCACTACAGCTAACACACGGTTTGTAGCTGCCTGCTTTTTCAAAGCTTGAGGATATTGAAGATCCAGCGTCAGAAATGGGAAGACGGAGGTTAAAAGGGAGCTGTACGCGCTTCGTTCAGTGGAATAATTTGTTGGAGGAAAATAATGCAGGAGAAAATCCACTGCTACGAGAACAGGCCGAGAATAGAGGCAGCGATTCGGCACAAGGTAAGTCAATAGTGTGTGTTGATGTATGCGTTTGTGTTATACGAGTATGACATTATTTTTAGGCAACTCCTTAGCTTTTGTTTATATGACAATTATATAAAATACATTTAACATGCAGTCGGAGCGAACAGCCGAGGGCAGCAACGCTTCAGCCCGATCCAAACCACACAAGTAGTCAGATTAATGTCCAAAACCTTTTGCTTTACACACGTTTATGTGTCACCGATCCACATGAAAAATCCACAGAACAAGTGTTAGAAATCACGTATTTCTCGAATCCCGAAAATATGACATTTACCTTTGCTGTTTCATAATTACAATCCACGTTAGAGTGAATCTGTTCTTGCTTTTACACAACGTAATTTCTCTTTTTTTCCCCTCTGAGATTCTGCTTAGAAAATGAGGTTATGAAGTTACATTCTCCCGCTGCTTTTTGTTTTTAAAATGGTAAATTTAGGTTTGCCTCGACTTTTATAAACTAATGCCTCTTATATGCATCATTTTTTGTATTACTGTTGGTACAGATATTAGGCGAACATTGTGCTTTGCCTGCTAGTAGTTTAAATTAATTTCAGCTGCACACTTTCAAAAGAGTATTCAGATTTTAACATGCATTTTCTAAGTAGTATTTTAGTTCAGTCTTACTCAGTAACTTAAGTGTTGTTGCAACTCTGAAACATTTGTTGCAGTTTCTTTGGGATACCAGAACTATTTCACTTAAACATTTAATTTCCTGAGATATTGTCAATTTATTTTCAAGCAAAACTCTCAAAAAGAGCTGAGGATTTATTAGTTTTGATTACGTTGTGCAGCTAAATATGGACGCTTATTAGTTTTTTGTTTGTTTTTTAATTTTTCAGGTTTGCGTCGCAACACTTCATGATGTGTTTCTGAGCCATGCTCGCTGTGCCGATTACCTTTCTATTGGATCCAAGCACCTGGACCAGCTGACAGCGTCCATCAGTCCACGGCCTGCCGGATCATCACAGCGTGGACTAACTTTTTTTTTTTTTTTACAGTACTTGGTTTAACTATGATCTTGAAACCGGAGGACCAGATATGCAAAAATCTACCTGCAGACTTTGTTGGCTACCCTGACACTGCAGTCATCCTGGACGGGGCTGAGCCGGTCTTCCTGTGCTCCAGAGTGACGAGTTTTCGTCACCAGTAAAGGCAAACAAGTCTGATGTCTGATTAGCTGCTAGAAAGTATATTATATATTCTCTGTTCATTTTGCTATCCTGTTTGTACTTACAATAAAATTGAATCTCATTTGTAATACTCTACATTTCACAAACCCTTTTTTCTCTTTTCTCGGTGTTTACGTTATATCAAGTATTTGCATGTAGATTAGGAATTCAAGTGAGATGTTAAAATGCAACACATTTAAGGTAATACCAGCAAAGAAATGTGAATATTCTTTTTTTTTTTTTTCATACCAGATTTGATTTTAATTGATTCCTCCCGTCCTCAATTTCTAATAAAATCACAGAAAATATTTTCGGATGCTAACTTCAGCTTCGACTGATAGCTTGGGCACAATATAGACCGATCTATATATGTTTATATAGATATATATCTATATCTATCTATAAAGCATAGATATGTAGATTGCACACTGCACAGATAATCAAAACTCTTAACGTTTACATAGCACCTTTGTAAGCTTGTCCCTATTAGCTATGTCAGACATATGAGGCATTATGGTGAATACAAACGATTTATTAACTTACTTTTGAAGTTATTCTGAAGTTTTGACACATCCAGCTTAAATCCTTTGTTGTTGTTGGAGCGTTTCAGGACGTCTGAATAATTTTATAGGCATCATTAATAGTCCTGCAGCGACTGAGAAGCCACTGTTAACATACTGTTGCCTGTGCACCGGAACCATTCTATGTGGCTAAAAAATGCGGAAGTGCTAAAACGGAAATCCGTGGCATATACCCCATTGTTGTAATAACGTTTATATATAATCAGCCATAACATTAAAACTATATTCCTAATATTTTTAAGGTACCAAAACAGCGTAGACTGGTTGAGACGGGAACTTGTAGCTGAAGCAAATCCAACATTCAGTTTAATTTGGAAACCAAGTCAACACTTCAAATTTGATGCTGTGCTTCATTTTTGCTTTGTCACACATTGCATAATCCTACTGAAAGAGGCTGCAGCCGCCAGAAATTATTTTTCTTATGAAATGGTGTGCATGGGCTACGACAATTCTTGGAGTATTATAAGCAAGCAAAATGGTAGAAAAAAAAAAAAAAGGTCAAAGAAAGGCTCTTACTAACTAAGAACTATAGTCCATTGTTCAGGTTAAAAAGCTGCTCTGAAGAGCTGGATTGTTTGTAAATGTCAAATCACTGTCCTGAAAGTTGGCGCTAGAGAAGCACAAGATAGACAATTAATCAATCAATCAAATCTATTTGTAAAGCCCATTTCAGCAACAAGGCAGATCAAATTTCTTTACATCATGAAAACATCAAAACACATCACACAGTCAACAATTGCGGAAACCAGTAACAGACGTTGCATTTTGCCATCATTAATTAAAAAAAAAAAAAAAAAAATCATCAATATGCAGCAAATATGTTGTGCAATGTTCCATTTGTCATGGTTCAAATGCATCTCTAAACTGGTGGGTTTTTAGTCTTGATTTAAAAAGAACGCTACAGTTTTCTGAATGTTTGTTCCATATTTGATGTGCATAGAAGCCAAATGCTGCTTCTACATGTTTTGTTCTGTTTCTGGGGATGCAGAGCAGAACCAGAAGACTTGAGAGGTCTGGAAGTTGACACAGTAACAGCAGATCTTTAATGTATTTTGGCGCTAAGCCGCTCAGTGATTCATAGACTAACAGAACTATTTTAAAGTCTATTCTCTGAGCTACAAGGAGCCAGTGTAGGGATTTTTGAAGTGGTGTGAGGACAATAACGACAACATTTTATTCTGTGTTGTCTTAGCCATATGAAAGCTGATGTAAGTAATTATTTTATAAACAAACAACAGCACACGGCTTTACCTTACTGTGGTTCTCCTTCAGAGCACTGCATAAATGGGAAACTCTCTATACTACTGGGGTTAGTGACTGATAAAGGTACTGCCTCAAAGAAAAAAAGAGAGCAGGCAACAGAGGTGAAGTAACGCTGCTGCTGTTGGCTCTGGGCTAATTTAACCCATGGTTAAACATTATTTGAGGTATTATGTACTTGAAACATCCTGCATTCAGAGCACTTTGCAATGTTCCTTGGGGTGATAGAGAACAAAGAACAAAACAAAGGGATTCTGGGAGAGCAGACACGTTTACCGTAGCTAGTTATGCACTTTGCTGAAATCTGAGGCAGAAGCAGGTTTTGCTGTCAGCTTCGAGCGCTGCTCCATTTGAAGCAAGAAAATCAATGTCTGTCTCTGTTTTTGGAGGTTTCAAGGCGTGGAGGCTCATCAGTGTTATTACTGATTAGCGGGGATCCACAGAGCTACCCTGGGAGCACGAGTGATGAGTCCAGCAGTGCGCTGCGGCCAGCCGCATGCTGGTGTTTTGCTAATCAGTCCTTCAGTGGCTCTGCAATGACATCAGAGGCTCTGCGTCGTTTCAGTGACATCCTGCTGCTAATAGCACACAGAAAATTATACTGACTGCTGCAGCTTTGAAGCTTACCTGCAAGGAGTCAGAGTGAATATGCTTTGCATTATCAAGTGAGGATCCTTTTTCCTTTTTGTGGTTGTTCGTTGCACACCTTGGAAGAGGTTTTCATTAGTTAATATGCTCAGAAGCAGGTGGTCTGACTCATCTAATGATGACATTTGATCTTTTCTGCTTTACTGTCGTACAGGATATTATCAATGACCAACTTTCAGCTGTGAAGTGGGATGTAGAACAGAAGAAAGGGCTCTGTGCCAACTACTTTAAAAAGTCTCTGTTATTTGCAATGAGACTTTCTTGAGTAAGATGAGATTCATAACATATTTATATTTATTTCTACATCAGACTTTTTTTTTCATGATGATGGCACATTCTCAAAACTCAGTACTGGAAGTTCATTTCTGTTCTTTAGTTGGTTGCAATTGTTACAAAGACAAACATTTTGCAGTTTTCGAAACTTCAATATGATACCTTTTTTAAATGGCACAGCAGTTGTGAATGGTGTTTGAAACAGTTGCAACAGAAAAGCGTCACATTTTGAAATTTTGAATTTGAAATTATAATCTACTTTTTCCAACAAGCAGTGTTGGATAAAAGGTGCAAACCTCTGAGAACTCACCCTTAGTCCCATAGCAGGAAAACATAGCATAGTGCACAGTTTGCCACTGAAAACACCACCAGGCTCCAGTCACTGCAGCTGTCAGGTTGTCAGAAGTTCTGAATGAAGCTGACGATAATGAGAAATTACCATACACAAGGAGGACTGCACTATTTATCTCAGCGATGTTTACCTCAACTTACACCTGTGTGTCCCAATTTTGCATAAGTGCCATTATGCTGTAACTGGTATCTGCATCTCACTCACTTGGCCCTGTCTTCATCACTGTCTGTGTGCAGTGCACTAACTGCTTAATGAGCAAAACTTTTGCTACTTCTAAATAAAAAAGAAAACACAATAGTCTGTACTTTTACAATGTTTTTTTTTATCAGGTGGTAAGTAAGCAAAATGTTTTTTTTTTTAGAAATGGGTCAGTTTTGGATTCATTTATGTGTATTGTATTTGTACATGGCAGTGTGATGGAACCTGTAGCTCTGCAGAGGCTTATTTATTTCTTTACTTTGTTATATTAATGTATTTAATATTTAGCTTTTGTTACTCAATGAGTAACTGTTCATAAAATTGCCTCAACTAACCAAGTATTCACGTTTAAGAAGCCAAACTAATCCCTTTTTGCTACAAAGAGACTTTAAGTTATGAAAAAATATGCTGAATAATGTTTTTGATCATTTTTTTTCCCTTTGAAGTGGTATTATAGCTGTTGCATCTTATTTTATCTCATGTAACAGACTGCGACTGACACAAAACCCGCCAGTTTGATGTGATAATTTGTTGAATCCTCCTTGTGTCTCTCTTAGTTATCAGCCAAGTGAAAATGTGCAACACTCCCTTGATCTATTCCCCTCTGTGCACCCATGTGACTGGCATGGCAATTTTAAGGTTAAACTGTGATATATAGATAGAAGTTGTGGGAGACTTTTTGCAGGAATTAATTCAGCCCATGTTGCATAAGCCTTTTTCTGACCTCTGACCACGATTACACATAATTTACTTTTGTTTGTAGCCCTCAGTTTAATCCTTAGTGGTCAACAGCCTTAAGGTTCTTAAATATCCCTGCTTCATGTATGTAAGTGTTTGTTATTTATTTAGATGCAAGGCAATTATAATGATTCTGGAGAATTACAGTATGAGATTTTATTGAATGTGATTCAAATAGATGAATTCAGTAAACTCTAAGATAGAATAATGAGCTCCAGGGTCTGAATTGCATTCAGGATCTAAATTGCATTCATTATGCAAAATGATTGTGGTTTTAACAGGACTCTTAAGTATTTTACTTCATAATAAAGGCAAGTAAAACTAATTCACAGCTGAGTGTAAGAAACTATTCTCCCGGTGCATGTGTGTGTTCTTTTTGGGTACTCCTTCTTCCCCACACAGTCCAAAATTTTGACTGTTAGGTTAATGTGTCTCTCTAAAGCTAGAAAAAAAAGAGGAAAATTAAATTATTGGCAGTAATATTTCAGATTTTGAGGTGGTGGCACTTTTCTGTCTCTACGTAGAGCAAATCAAGCTAATAATAATCATCCAGTTTCCGTATTTCTCTGTATATTTCTTAAAAAAAAAAAAAAGTACTGGATCAACTCCTTTGTTCATTTGTACCCATTTTATACACATACTGTACATCGGAGTGTTTTTTTTAAGTATCATGGAGATTTTCTGTATAATAAGAATTACTTTTCTGAACATCCATTTTATTGAATGCAATTCTTATCACCGTTTGGGCCATTTATTGACCACTCAGGAAACCAAAATAACTAGGGAACTCATGTTGGTAGATACTATTTGTTTAAGTCAGATAACCACATTTGCCTATAGTAGTTTTCTGCCATCTACTTACACAATAAAAAATGACTTTAAAACACTGACCGTGAAAGCGAATGCAAAATCTCCCCAAGGTGGGTGCGAATAGATGGATGGTTGCTATGAAACATCTTGTCAGTACATTAGTATGAAAGAAAAAGAAACGGGGAAAAAAATGAAGCACTGGAGGAAAACAAATGGCCTGCAACCTTAAGAATGTTTTGCTCTTTTCTTTTGTAATTGTGTTAATGACAGTTTATTTTGCTTTATTTAGTTTTTTTCAGAGTTCTGATTCCTTAAACATCTAAAAGAGAAGTTTAGAAAATGGACTGTGAAAATGCTTTCAGCTGATGTCGGTGATATTCAGTGGTTGCATGTATTTCTTTTTGTGGGTGGTACTGATGTGCAGAACTCCTCAACATGTCCCTTTGGGGCTTGGCAGTCCACACAGTAGGATTTTGGAGCTTTTTCATTGAAACCAGAAGCCTGCAGATAGTGACAAAAACAAGGGTTGCAGCACTGAACGAAATGAGTAAAGTTACTATTCCTTAAAAAGGGAACGTTAAAGTACAGTGTTAATCTGAGGAAATAAAGCTCTAAAATTGTATCACCGCCTACAAGACATTTCACATTAAGTAAATTATCTTGAAAGCAGCCTTAAATAAGTTAAATTAAAATTTAGACAACTTTACTGCAATTTGATCTTGAGTCACTTCTTATAATAAATATCCCTCTAATGGTAAACCAATTACACATCTTTTGGACATATTAGAAATAGATAATTCGATTTTTTTTCCCTCTTAGAAATCAGGTGCAGCATTCTGATTTGCTCAGTGAAACACAATAGTCAAACTCATCTCACATAAATGACGTTCTCTAAATCCCCTCTGAGCTCTAACGACAATACATGCAATCTCATTCGGTTTATCACTCCTCCCGTCTATTGATATTGGTGTTCCATATTCAGGGTGTCATTACTTATCACCATGCAATTATTCATCTCTCCCTTTGTGAACTCATCAAGGGGCAGAGTTTTTCTTGCAGTGAGCCTTCCTTACGTTGTTGTTTTTATCTGGAGCGCACGTATGAAAGGGGCCTGAAGGAGAAAGACAATGCTGTCTGTTTTAACTCATCTCACTGCCCAACACTGAGGTATCAGGCACCGGCAGAGGAGAGAGAATATTTTATCCGACACTGTCACTCGCTGTAGAAACCTCAGGGAGGCTGAGACTGCTGTGACACACTTGGTGGTCAGCAGCACTGCATATGATTATGACAGCTCCAGCAAGACAGACTGACAACTCAAGTCTGGTATTACAGCAGAGCTAAATCTTCAAATTACCTTCACTGTCAGTTGTTTTGCAATGTCTGAAAGATGTACGTTTTCAAGAAAGCCGTTCGTTTTGCAAAAAAAAAAAAAAAAAAAATCACATTCTTTGTTTTCCCCCAGGTTGCTTCTGAGCCTGTGAATTTGAAGCATGTGCAACAAAGAACCATACGACACACAGTTCAGTCCATTTACGTCATTCATTAACCTGATGAAGTTGCTGCTAATGTTTCAAGACTGATTAGGCGTTAATTGCTACGGAGGGGAAAGATGTGGGCGTCGCTGTTCCACTTGATTGCTGTCTTTGTGGCCGTCCACATTACCAAGTGCCAAACAGTTTGCAACAAACAAGCGCCGCTTGAGTGGTACCTTAAGAAGCACACAATCCAGCTGAATTGGACTTTAATCGGAAACATCTGTGAGAATGACTTGGAGTGCTGGGGCTCTCAGGGGAAGCGCCAAGTGAGCGAGCAGCCTTTTAGCTTCCCACAGATATGCCCACTTCAGCTGCAACATGGAGACAAACTGCTCATGTCTGCTGATGAAACTCTCAAGACGTATGGCATCAGGGTCTTCAACGTGTCAAGAGAGGACTTTGAAAGCTGCACTACAAATGCAGAGTTGAAGAATCAGTTTGTGTTCCCTCACAATACAAATGAAAGTGAGCATGTTGAGGCCAAGTGGATTACCCCAGGTCATCATTACTTTATTGCACTTCGCGAAGGGGATTCGCAGTTATGCAAGCTTGGTTTAAGGCTTAATGTCTCTGTTAAAACACAACTCTGCCGGGCCTCTCCTCTTCTGAGACTTTGTTCGGGGAATGGGGTGTGCCGGACAGATTTCTATGAAGGCGCGTACCACTGCCGATGCAACCACCGCTACTTTGGGAGGTTCTGTGAAAGGTTCGACGCCTGTTTGGATAACCCCTGTCAGAACAAAGGAATCTGCTTGAGCAACGGGTCCACAGATCCAAACAACAGAACCTACAAATGCTTATGCCCACCACACTTTACAGGTAAGGATAAACATTTAAGTCTTCCTGTTGACCTCTTAAATTATTTTCAGTTTGCGTTGAACAGTGGCTTCTACAAAAAATACCTAATGCAAAGTTTATTTTTTAATTGCCCTATGCATTATCTCAACAAAGTAAAACATATTTCTTCTACATTACTTTCTCGTCAAGAGTACAGCATGTTTGCATTAATCACTAGGTAAAAAAAAAGAAAATTTTATTGATGAATTTTATATAATGATGGTTTATTTACACTAAATCGCAACATTTAAACAGTGCTTTGCTAAAGTATTCATATCCCTTGATCTTTTTTCACTTTGTACAACATTAAAACCATGACCTTCTATATAATTCATTACAATTTTATATTATAGACAAAGTAGTGCGTAATTATGAAATGAATCTGATCCCTTGTCTTAGAAGCATTTTTTTGAAAGAAAGAAAGAAAGAAAGAAAGAAAACTCCCAAAACTATCTGAGAACTGTTAAATATTGACCTTTCCCTTTAAGATTATATACTACTTTGTGTTATTTTATCATATAAATTCCCTGATAATCTTCATCAAAGTTTGTGGTTGAAAAAATTACTCAAGAGGTATGAATACTTTTGCAAGTTATTTATTACTTATTTATTTTTAACATGATAGAAGTATAAAATCACACACATGAGCAAGGAATGTGAAAGACATATTTTTGTACTACAATAATCTTAACACATGTAATATAACATTATATCTATTGTAAGATTATATGTAATGTTAATAAAAGTATTACCTAAACTTTCATAAATAACTTTCAAAACATCTATAATAAATAAAAAAAATGACATATCTCTCTTACAAACAAACAAACCGTAATTGCTCAATGTTTCCCTTTAAATGAAAGTTTGTGTGTTGTTTTCTTTTACAGGTGTAAACTGCTCTGAAATCATTGGGGAAGGAAACTGTCATACAATTTGTGAAGATGGGACATGCGTCCAACTGTCACCGGTTTCCTTCAGATGCATTTGTGCGTCTGGATTTTCAGGTAAGAGGCTTTATTTTCTACTTACATTTGATATTCTGCAGATGCACTGACACTCCAGGGAAATATTTTTCAACATGATACAGAAACTTAATTAATGACCTCTTAAAGTCACTTTTTCAGAATATTTCACATCACAGACGTGATGTGAAGTATTTCATTTGATCAAAAATGAAAAAAGAAAAATGTAGTGGCTAATAACTACCAAGGTCCAAAAACTATAAAGACACTATTGTTTCTTCATGAGCTGTGAGCTTGTTATTACAAAACATGAAGCAGCCTTGTCAAATCAAAGGAACTCATGTTGCAACCAGTGATATTCTGCTGTTGAGTCCTCAGACTGAGCACGTCTCAGTTAATAAAACAAAAGTTTACGGCTTTCAGTTTAAATGCAATTTACAATGTATTGCTTCTGCTGAACTTGAGATATCAGTTTAATTATTGCCGAGTGAAAAGCCAAAAGAGGTATTGAACCAAACATTAATGCTTTGTTTTTGCCTCATTAACACAACAATTGACAAAGTTTACTACGAATTACTTCTCTTTCTGGAGATTTTCTTAAAGGGCAGTGCAAAAAACTGGTGACAAATTTAGTTTATTTAGCTTTACTGTGGTAATGTAAGTGCTAATTTATGCTAATTCTCCTTCCCTATAAAACATTTATAAAGGCCAAACTGCTATCATGTTGTCATTTTAAGGAACTACTGGATGCTCATGTATGAACATTTGATGGCAGTAATGTTCTTCTGGCCTCATAAATTTAAGATTATTACTCCTTTAATCATAATGTAGTTTAATCTACCATAGCAAAGCACAGTTGGGTTAATGGGTATCACAAATACTTGCGCTACAAGACATGGGTACTCTTCAGACTGCCCTGAATATCAAAAACATGAGATAAAAGCAAATGCGATGGACCTTCTGGAGTAAGCCCCTCCAGGTGGCTCCTTACATTGATTCATTGTTTTGTTTGCTGCACACTTTGCCTTGGCAGCACTTTTGAGGTGTCATAGTTGTGCCTTTTGAGTCCAACCCATGCTTTCAGCTTATTATTTCAGAAATGTGGTTTCAAGGTTGCTTGGAGTACTTGCTGGCATTCTTTTATACAAGAGTTGATTATGGCTGTACTGCAGAGTAAGCGTGTTGTCTTTCTTATCATGTTTTTTTTTTCTTTTTCTTTTTTTAAGCAATTGTTATGAGCCAATTGCTTCTCTGTCTATCAGAGTTGGATTTAGGTGGTGGAGAGTTAGGAGGTGGAGCGTAGGTGAAGGATGATCATTTGTCTGTGTAACTGAATGGCTTCGTCTAAATTATCAAGAACAAGTTAAAAGAGAACTAATCTTGAATGTGGTTTCCCAGTGCGAGTGCCCCATAGAAAATGTAGGTTACATGAATAATGTGTTTGATGCTGAATTTTAGAACAACTCTGATTTATGAGAGAAGATCATTAGTTAATTTCACGTCTCTGGAAAGGAATGTCATCATTTTGCTTTGATCTTCTACATTCTGCATGCTGGATGCTTGCCAAACTGAATCCTTGATAGTTTTTTAAAAGATAAAGGAGTAATTTTATGTCACAAAATGTTTTAGTTGCTTACTTATCATACTATAAGAATGAGTAAGCAAATATGAAATTCGTATTACAAACTCTGTTTATCTACAGCTGGGAATTTTTTCAGAAAAGTCTGTTTAATCTTAATTTTTTTTTGTTTTTTTTGTTTTTGGAAAGTTAGAAGGCAAGATAAAAATAGCAAGATACGTTTATTTGCTGAGCACAATTTATATACAGGTATTTTGAATTCTTTACAGGGAAATGTAGAATTGAAAGTAATAAAAAAAGAAGCTTGATACAAAAAAATCTAAGCACCTATCCATTGTCCAGGTCCAGAACATCCGCCAGTAAAATTTTGTGGAAGCTCTAGCTGCCTTAAAAATTCTTCTAAGAAGCCAGTCAGACATTTTTACATAAATCTAAGCTTGTGACAATAAAGATGTGAACCATTCTTACTGTGTTATCTTTTTTTTCCTTTACTAAAGCATAGAGTTGATTTCTAATTCTTAAAATATTTGCTGCTGTGAAGTTTTATATGTTGTTTATATGTTGACATGTTCCAGTCAATTATATTATAGGGTATATGTCAATAAAAACAATATTAATCAAGGCTTTTATTTATTTATTTTTTTACTGATCTCATAGATGCTATAAGAAATTAATTTGCTTCCTCAATATGTTTTCCTATTGATTAACCAAATCATGTAGGATTTATTTTGTTAAGGTTGTTTGTCTCTGTTAAATGTTGCTGAGTGTGGAACATTTTACAGTGCTACAATCTCCCGCCACCTTTGCAATTGGAGACATGCATGGTAATAATTCCTTTATCTTGTCACAAAGATATATAATAATTAAAGACACTAAAAAGAGTCCATTTGAGAAAGTTGGGACATCTGAAACTCAAGGGAATCAATATGCAGCAGGACAGACAAGTTTTCAAAAACTGTAGTGGCTGTAAATTACTTTCTGTAATTCTAGTGGTAAAGTTAAATAATTTACTTAATTCTCAAAATTAAATGTATTTCTGTAAGCTTCTTCTCACTTGACGGCTGTTATCAAATGTGCTTTAGTTGATGGTGCTGTCTTTAGTAAACCGCATCCACTGGATGTGTTTGCATCGTCATCGTGTCCCGCCGTCCCGTCAGCTTCTTGGGAGTTCTGCGAAGCTTGGCTTCCTCCGCCTCTCTGTTGCTCTTGGCTCATTAATCAACTGAAATTTAGTGGCTGCTCCATTGCTGGCTGCCCTCACAGGCCAAAGTCTATGTGCACAGAATAATGAGTTGAACTCATGGGATGTTTCAAATAAGATTTTCTTTTGATTTGTCTCTTTCCTTAGCACTACCTCCAGAGTATTTGTTCCAAGGTATTACCACATTTATAGGGCCATAATCATTAAGCGGTAATTATCTTGTTGCGAGTAATATTAAATTGAGACCCTTTCAATTTGCACAATGTATGTAATTATTACCCTTATTAAACTTTTCAATTACAGAGTATGTGAAGGAGACCGTTTACAAAACCTCAATAATATTTGTAAAGAAATAGTAGGATGTGTATGGATAGCATGAATACTCTGAAAAAAAAAATCTGACAACTCATTAGATAATAATTATCTTATTATGTTTCTCATGTAAAAGTGACGAGTGGAAATATTTGATGTTATTTGAACCAGTTCTGGAAACTTGTAAAAAGGAGGTGATGCAAAAGCAAAGCCTGAAGTTGTGTACATTAAGATTGATGCCCACAGAGGAGGCTGCGAGGAGCCTCTGGGACATGAGCACTTGTATCAGCAGGGGGATTAAAGAAAATCTGCAAAGAAAGAGTCACTGGAAAGATAAATGTGCAGGCACCATGTGAAGAGCACAAAAAAATGAAAACCCTCACGTGGGAATAAATTTTATTCACCTTGAACCTGCAGTGAAGTTAGTCTAATTTTATCTTTTGCACATAACATTACCGTCAATTTCCTTGCATCTGGCTAAGTTGCTGTGTTTGAAAAGGGTGTGACTTTGGAGTTAAGTAAAATACTGGGCACAGCATAAGATGAGCTGCAGCATTGACTAGCTGGAATACATTTAAAAGCCTTAAGAGCACTAAATGTAATAATAATAATGATTAACAGAATTACAATTTTAATAATGATGAAAGTTAATCCAAAAGTAATAAAACAAATGTTCTACCATTTGATCAAATATTTAATTTTGCTATATTTTCCCTTCCGTGTTGCTTTTGCTATCTTGCTCTACTTGAGCCCCATGCACATTAGTCTCTACTTGGATTCCTGGTCTGAAACTCGAGTCTTGATGACAGTTTTTACCTCATGTAATGAAGAGTGAGCGGAAGCTGGTATATGAGCTACAGGCGGTAGCTGATGGTACACATCAACAACTGAATCTCCTTTAAATAATTTTGGATTATTTTAGAATAAAATAAACACAACGTAAACCAACAATCTCTCACCATTAAGCTAACTCATTGCAAGGTTACTTTCGGTAATATCAAAATCAGAAGTTCGATAGTCATTCATTTACTTCCTACACTTGCGTGTTCATTGTGTTGTAAACTTTGTCATACATTTTAAAAATTTGACAACATGTACATCTAAAAATATTTGAATATTATAAAAAAAAATAATATCTTTTAATTTTTTAATTTCAGAAAGTCTTAAAGACTTAAGGCTTGACTTAGGATGCAGGACTTGAGACTTAACTTGGCCTAGTGCCTCAAAGACTTGTGAGAAAGAACATGGGGAAAATATTCAATTTCAAACAGAACGCCCCCAACCAGAATCAAACCCAGGACATTTAGATGTACAGCAACAGCCCAGAATGAGCGATTGAAACAAAATGAAATACAAACATCATTCTGAACCATTACTGGGACTGTTGAGATGTTATGAATACAAAACGTGAAATCCTGATTGACACAAGTTTTTGGCTTCACAGCTAACATGACCCATTGAAGAAGCATTCGTAAAGTAAAGTGCTTAAGACATACAAGAAGTTGTTGAATCACTGTTGAGAACTCTTTAGTAGAACAAGTTTCAGAATGAAACCATTTGGTAGTGGTGACAGATTTTGTGTAAATTATGTAATTTAAATTTATTTATAAGTACACTAAGGGAAAACATTCAACAGCAAAATAATATAAGCTGATGACCGTGCTAAACATATTAAAGCTACATAAAGTCCCACTGGGGAAAAAGAAACTAAAAGCATCTAACAGCTAAATTTATTACATAAATTTGCACTTAAATTTTTAAAGACAGAATTTAAGCCCAAATTATTTTTATTCTGAGCTCTAAAGCAGTTCCTCTAATTAGCCAAGTTTTAAACCAAATTTAGGATGTTAATTTCTCCAAAAATGTATTGTGTCACTTTACATTTTTAACTACTTCAGATGTATTCTGAACAGTATTAGAATTTTCTTTGTTAAACCCCTAATTAAGAGGCTTTCCAAAATACTCAATCTAACATGTTGTCATTGTTAACATGAAAATTAGAGACTGTTATAAAACTTTGAATTAGTAATGCAGCTACTCCTCGAGGTTACCGAGTTAAAATATAAAGCATACTGCTACATAAAACTATGACGTCGTCTTCACAGAAATTAAACAAGCTATACATCCTTTTGCATGTGTCACTTCATTTTGAGGTGGAGCACGCAACTCAAAACAAAGAATTTGTGGCAGCCTAGACAAAATTAAACTCTGAATCTTATTATAATGCTGTGGCAGGACCTTCATCATGCCATTTACATGTTCAGTCCTTTGGACTAAAACAATTCTGTAAAGAACAATGAGACAGATTCCGCTATATCGATGTCAAATGCCCGTTGCAAGTTATTACAAATGTTTGATGGTAGTTCTTGGTGGTAGTTGATGGTAATTCTTTTGTAAGGTTTTTTCGCATTGTTGCTTCTTTACATTTATAGCCTAAATGAACTTGCAGTAATCTTTTGTCGCTGACTTTGCAGGCCCTCCCTGTGAGAAGAGGAAAGCCCAGTGTGAGCCGAATCCATGCAGAAATGACAGTGTATGTCAGAGACCCATAAAGAATTGGTTTGTCATTTTCCAGAATATGGAGTTGGTTTCAACTGCTTGCCGTATTCATGTCTAAAGGAGCCAAACTGCAAAGCAATTGAGCATATGGAGACAGTATTTCCTCTATTTGCTTTATCTCAGTGGGGTATAAACAAAAATGACATATGAAAATTAATAGTGTCCCAAAACAAGATCAAATGGTTTCCTTCTGAAGTCTCCCACAGCAATTAATATTTCTAGCAGAAGATGAGCAGAGGGGAGGAGTGTCTGCTTTCTCTTGCATTTTGATTAAATGACCCTGCACATATTTAAGTGCCAGTCTGAAATGGCTCTCATCAAAGACTTTTTGTAATTGGATGCCTTATGCAATTTTCACCTTTCACTGGAAATGTTATTGTGGCGATGCATTTTGCAAGGGCGGTAATGTTTCAAATGCTCTTGAAGATTCTCTGGGGGAAACACAGTCGCAGTCTAATTGTCTCTGTGTGTAACCTTTGTTTTCTTTATTACACTGTGTGAAATGCACTACTAGCTTTTACAACCCTCTTTAAAACAACTGAGTAGGACAGAATATGACATTTACAAGACTGGTTGTTCTGTTATTTCTAATGTTTAACATCGATATTTTGTTTTTATAAAATATCAGATTATCACTTTGGAAAATTATTTTTTAAGGCTTATGGCTTAAATATATATTTTTTAAATGTTTTAGACCTTCAAAAAAGTACTCAGCATCATTTCATGATTCATAAGCAATTTATACTTTTAGTGTAATGTTGTTGTTGGAGTTTTAAAATAAATGTTTGGATAAGGCAAAAAAAAAAATGACTGTGGTTAATAGAAGTATTTCCATAACAGATTTATCTGTGTTCTTCAAACCAGGCCATTTTGATGAATATTATCTGCCCTCCCTCCTTTGTACAGAAACTCTCTGAACCAGAAAAATAAGACCCTGAATTAGTTGTAATGCTATTTTTACAGATGTCATTCATAAATCTGCGAACAATTCCACTTTGCAGTTTTTCACAGTGTGGTAATTCCCATCAATAATGTAATATCTGTCAGCAATGAGCGATTTAACTAAGTGCTTTGTAGTTATTCGCTTATTTATGACAAACAAGCTTCTGCAATTTAAATGTGAATGAAGATGTATTTAAGACATTACTCCCCTTTGGCTATTGCTTAAAATTAAAGTGAATTCAAATACATATCTTTTAATCTTCTGCATTTTGTTTCCAATCTTCATTTTGCACATTAATATTTTTAAAGGTTAGACACCATTTATCACTCCACTTTTTTTTTTTTTATTAATAAAACTCTAGCATGTAGGGATATATATGTACATATCTACTTTTAATACTGAGCTTACAGGTGACCTTGTTTTGTTGTATGCTATATGCAGGGCTCCGAATGTGCTTGTGCAGATGGTACTTTGGTCCCAGAATGCAGGAGGCAGCAGAGCATGTGCAGCCCATCGCCATGCCTGAACAATGGTACCTTTGTGTCTAGGGGAAAGGATTACTTCTGCAGGTAAAACACAGAGTGGTGTCTAATGGGGTCACCCTCAGAGGCCCTGTTCATACATGGCATTAACATGCATTCTGAGTGATCGAAACACTTGTGGACATTTAACTTCAATGCTCACAAGATGCAGCACGAGTAAACAGTGCTCTTATATGGCTCAGACCACTGGAGAAGGGTGTGTTATATTTAGATTCATGTAGCATTTAATGTTTATGCTGATAGTGCTGGTTACTCAATAACCATCACAAGTAGAAGCACTACTACCGTAATTAATCATTACTTTGCCTGTAATTAGCCTAAACATACATTTTCTGGTTTTCTACCACCTGTCAGTTAAAACCAAAGAGCTAATAACAAAATATTATTACAGCACTGCCTTCCAGTGCCACATTTAAAGAGGTCCATAAACCATTTAGTAGTATTTCATTTGATTGACAACACTTATGGTCAACAATAAGTTGACCATAAGTGTTCGGCTCTGTTATTGTGATGAAGTTATAGGAAATTTAGTTCAGTTTCTGTGATAAATAAAAACTGTGGTGAAGGGTCTGAAATAAATTCAAGCTTTAGTACACTTAAAAATTGTAAGCTGAAAATTTGCTTAAAATCGTATTTGCAAACTTTTTTTTAAAGATTCAGGTACTCCGAAAATATAAATGAATCACATTGAGGGCTTGTAGACTTAGCATTAAAAGATTCCATAAGGTAATGATAACTTTGCATGGAGTTATTTACTAAAAAAAAAAAACTTTAGCTCAACTACACTAACTTTTTCATTTACTTCAAATAAGCTAAGCTATTCAGCCCGACATCAACATATTTGTTCTGTTTCATTTGTTGAAGTTTAAATTTTAAAACCATTTTCACTCACGCTTTCAGAGACTATCAGCTTTTGCTAGATTATTCTTCCTTTAATTCCCTTCAACCTATTTCTACTGTAGACTAAAGCTGCAGTTTCTTTTTCCATCTGTCTTTTCTTATACAAAATGAGACACCTTCAGAAAACTCGAAATGAAATAGCTTTTGGAAGTCACATTGACAAAGTTTCCAGTCTTATTTAGATCAAGGCATTCCACTTGTGCAGCTTGTACAGACTGTGAAAGCGTATTGTTATATTGCATCTCTGGAATAACATTTCATTATAACTGCTATCACTCATGAGATAAACAAGAATCAAAATACGGTATGAAAACTTTATGGGTCGTTTGTCATATTGGTACATTTGTCACATTATACTGTACAGTCGGTAAGAACAGAAGATCTATGTGGGCAAAATCTGGTATGTATAATGAACTTTCATTTGTTCTTGTATAATACCTCCACCCATTTGACAGCCCAGGTCGATCAAATTGGAAGAAAATTGTGTATGCACTGTTCCAATCAGCTCCAACTTACGATAACTGCCTGTGGAATACAAAATTGTAACCGCATGTGTCTCACTAAAGCAGCAGTAACATGTGGCTTGTTAGTGCTTTGGTTCTGGGTGAATTGACTTTTGACGAAACTGACCCCCTCTCAACAGATGTCTGAGTGGTTTTTCTGGGAAGAACTGTGAAGGAGTAATTGACTACTGCAGACTGCTCAATATCAACTGCCTAAATGAGGGATTGTGTTTGAGCATAATTGGTGGATATCAGGTGGGTAATTCAATGTCTCCATCCTAATGAAATATTCTAAAGCCCATGAAATGTGACTCAGGCTTCATCTTAATAAGGATTTGGATACAGGGTTAAGTTTTTCTTAGCTACAGCACTGTTTACTGTAGAGATGTTTTGATATTGAAACAAGAAAATGAAAAAAAAAAGAAACGTATAAGAAAGTTGTGTAGTTTTATTGCTTTTACTTTCTTCAGTGTAAGAATCAGACAAAAATAGAAACGTCAGTGTGAACTGATTTTCATCACAATTAGTTTTTACTTTATCCGAAATAGTACATTTACATGAACAGGGGTAGTAGAGTGTATTTAATTTTTAGAAGCCTTTTCATTTTTCTGTCTATTGCTCTTTTCATAGAAAAGTCTATTTATTATTAGTAATTAAAGAGGCAAGTAGACTATTAGAGCATCACTGATAGAAAGTCCACAGACAGCAGTAATCTAATTCCAACCCATTAATCACTTTGAGTATATGGAAACTTTTTTCATACAGTCAGATTCCAATCTAATTTTCGTCTTTATTGCTCTGACTTCTCAAATGTCTGGACTTTTTTCCCCCCACAACACCTGAGACCTGAGCCCTTAATGCCCTGTAGATCCTAATTACTCTGCCATCAGTCTTTTTTCATTAAATCACTATAGTACTTTGGCTCCAAAGTGTATTCTTAGAGGCTTTGTATTTCTGCTTTTGTAGATGGGCCTAAGACATAATCAGAAGTTGTTACTTACTGCAAATTGGCTTTTCTTTGGGTTAACTTTAATTTTTTTATTTAGATTTTTGCTGTGATAATTTTTACTTTGAGTTTCCATGACGCCATTACTAGTTTAGCTTCAGTGGTACGTGAAACAAACCTTCGTAATTTTAATACAATGTCTGAAAGGTACTGTACCTTTTGGATTCTTCACGTTTTTGTGTGCTACTTGTATTTGTTTTAAGCCCTCTTAGTCAATAATTTATGAAACAACTATGTATTGCTATTTCATTGTTCGAACTCTATTGGGATGTGCTTTTAGGCCTGAATGTTTAATTTTGGTCTTGTCTTATCAGCTCTTCTACCACACCTATTCTGTGTCCCCTCCATGAGTTTAGGCAGGTTAAAAAATTTTTTTTTCTTCAACACTGGCTTTCTTCCTATCATTCTTCAATAAATACAGGAATTCTGAAGTTCATAGCTTATAGTTGGCCTGACATACTCTCCAACATGAGCTGGGAATCTCTGCAGTTTGTATTTTCTCTTGGGCGACTGACTGCATCTCTGATTTATTTATTTTTTCGTAAGCCTTTGTAATACTATCTACCCTTTCCTTTTACATCCCAGTTTTGTGCCGTTTTGTGTCAACACATCTCAGAAAATTTTGAAGTTTTGATAGACAGAATTAGAAAATGCTCTAAGGGTTTGAATACTTTTTCAAGGCATTGCATTTAGATAAGTTTTGTTCTTGTACTGCTGAGATGTGGAATAAACATGACATTCTTATTAAGTTAATTTAATGTATTTTAGATGAAAACAGGAAACATGGTATTTATCTAATCAAAATGTTTGGAAACACTTCTTCCCGGTTGTCATTATCTATCCGTAATTTTTGCTATGTGGTGATCAAAGTCTGTAGGAATCACACTTTCCTTGTCATGAAAACATAAAGTCGTGCTTCTTCAATGTGAGATACTGCTAAAAAGCTTGAGGAGACAAGCAGATTATACATTTATGTGCGTGGGCAGGTATACAGCCGCATATATAATGTTGGGCTTTCTGTAATTTCAGTGAATTGAGGCTTTTATTTGTGAGACATTTTTATTCATTTATGCTAGAGGTAAAAAAAAAAAAAAAAAAGCCAAGACATTTTAAAATGAGATTCACCATTTTAACCCCCAGAATCCTTGAGTAATTTTACATCTACTCTGCTGAAATACAGAGAGAGATTTGGCTTTAATACATGCAAAACAGTTCAGTATGTGTTTGCTATAGATGACTGTATACTGTACCATGCCACTAAGTATATAGATAACATACAGTATTTCTGCAGTGTGTTTGTACCCTGGGGTGGATTGGAGAGTTTTGCCAGCATGTAGGCGATGCCTGCTTGATTCAATCAGACAGCTGTTTAAATGGAGCCACATGCATTTCCACAAGTCAGCCAACATCTCCTCCTGAGTACTACTGCAAATGCCCTCCTGCTTTTACAGGTGAGATACCTTAGCCTTATCTCTTTTTGTATCATGTTTGGTTTTTCTCTGCATCTCAGTGTTTGGGAAAATGTGGTCTAACAGTATGTATAAAAGCTGTTGTAGAAATGGATTGTTATGGGTCATGAAATGATACGGTGCAAGGTGTTTTTGAATTCTAAGAGTCTACATTATAGGGCATAATACAAATATTTGATTCAGTTTCACTATCATTTCAGCCTCTATGAAACAACAAATTACATCCTGCACTTCAGCAGTTTTTGTTTAAATAAACAAAAACAGTTCCTACATACAAAACACTCCTCATAATGCTTTTACAGAAATAACTCAATCCAGAACAAATGTCGTCTCAAGCCACTTTGCAAAAAAAGTAAAGAAACCGTAAAGGGAAAAAAAATTAATCAAAAACACATTTTAAGCCGATCATTAGCAATTATCTGTTTTGTTTAATGTATTTTCGGATATTGAACACATTGAGCAAAATGTGCACTTTTGTCATGCCTTGACTGCATATAAAACCTTACAACTGAACAGAAGTGAAAGTAATTAACACAGATGCTAATTGGCACAGTCTGAAGCACCCAAAGCCAAGTCATAACTGGAAGCTAAGATTCAACACAAAAGGAAGAACGGAAGAACATTTAGATGTAGAGTAAAAGACAGTCTACATGAAACTTTCATACAAAAAGCCATTATGGCAATTATACCATTTTGCTTGATGTTACTATGCAAGAGCCAACTACATATAAAATGCATTAAAAGACAATGAGACTCTTGTTCTTAACTGCATATTCCATTTCATGCTTATGCTCCTCCATTGTGACGTAGTGATTCATGGATGGTCTTCTGCTCTCCACAAACACTGTGTTTTAATTTAAATCAGCAGGGAACTCCATAATTTGCTCAAAAATTTTACATGTACAAGCTTTGTCCTGAGTTTTCTTTTTCTTTTTATTAAATAGCAAAAACCCTTCAAACTGGGTTCCAACAGTAACATGTAAATATGTAGGGACCTGAGCATAGAGCTGCAGCATAAGAGCAAGTTTCCAATAATTTATTTTTTTTTTTTTTTCACATTTCTGAAATTTTTATGTCACACTTACATGTGTCAGGTTGGAAAGCAATTTTAATATCAGTGAAGGTAACCTGAGTAAACATACTCATAATAAATACAAGAAAAATATTCTATGTCCTTATAGAACAAGATATCATGAACAACCCTGGCCTTTTGTGAAAAAGAATCTCCCTCTTGACCTTGGAGATGTCATCTAACATGTGGCATTTCAGTTGCCAGTCAGTTTTTTGACATTTTTATGGAGGAATTTTGACCCTTACTACTTTGTAGAAATTTTTTAATTTAGCCACATTGAAGGGTTTTCAAGCATTAATTGGCTATTCTAGCTCAATGTTATGGGATATCAACTTTATTTAGGTTCACTCCTTTAAGATTTTCTGGTAGAGAGCAAAATTCATAGTTTGATCACTGCAAGTCGTCCAGGTCCTTAAAATGCCCGGTCCGGGGCTATAGCAGCCCCGGACCATTACACTTCACAACCACTGTATTTTATCGTCTGTGTGGTGCTCTTTTTCACAACTGATGAAAAAGACCCTTTTGTCTTGTCAGTTTTCAAAACTATCTTCCCAAAGGTCTTGGAGATTCTGAAGATACTTTGGGTAAAATGTGAGACGTGTTTGTGGTTTTTGCCTATAAACTCTCCAATGGATGCTCAGTTTCTTTTTGAATCGTGAACACTTTCCTTACTATGGAAAATGAGCTCTGACATGCTCATGACACAGCTCATGAGCAAATAATACTTCCTATCTAGGAGGTATTTTTTGTGACCTCCTGGATGGGTCTTTGATGGATTATTGGAGTATTTGTTTGGTTAACAGTCCTTGGAAGGTTCACTAATGTCATCTACTTTGGTGGTTAGTGACTCTTGTGGTTCACTACACACATGGATTTGTAATAATTTCCAGACTGATGAATGTCATTGACTTTGTTTCTCATCTGTTTTTTAATTCCTTTAGATTGGAGCTTGGTGTGATTTTTAGATCTTTGAGCCGACATCATGCATCCAGCAATGTTCTATTTAAGTGATTTCTTGAGTTTGCTGATCTGGAAGTAATCAAGCCTGAATATGTGTAGTAAAATTGAACCGGAAGGTGTGGTTAGTCACATTTAGTTTGATATTTAACATGCGGAGAAATTATGTTTTCACATGGCCAGGTTGGTTTTGAAAGCAATTTTTTCAGTAAGTCACTAATCATTTGAAAATAGCTTTTTCCCCCTTTGCTCAGCTTGACATTGTGTGATATTAAGGTGGCAAATAATTGTTTCACTTCACTGTAGGTATTCTTGGAAAACTGTTGGCTTGAAAATCTGTTAATACTTGATCATGTTTTATTTATTTTCTTTTGGACTTCCTTTGAATATCTGAACCGTGTAGACATTTAACTTGTTTAATGCATTCATTTTATTAGTCAGTTATTTCTGTTATCTGGGTGAAATAAACCAGGCCAAATCTCCCTCGCTATACATAACGGTCATGTCTCACATTGCTTTTCAACATTGCTGCAGCCAAAGACCTTAATGCTGTAGATTACACCCATAGGGAGATGCAGCAAGAACCATTCTTCCCTTTAACTATCAGGTCGAAGGTCAAGCTCACTTTTTCAAGCATTTATTTTGATTAATTTTACAAAAAAAAAAAAAAAAAAAAAAAAGAATCAGTAATCTCAAGAGCTTTCCACTTGTCCAGGGGCATCTGTTCCACAACTGACCCCTGAACAGTGCACTGAGGTGGACATAAAAGTACAAAAATGCCTTACGGTGTTTGTAAATGTTTTATCTGTAATACTCTGTTGCTAAATCATTACAATTGGTGATTCACATGTACAAGATTGTAGCTGCTTGAAATCCAAGTAAAAAAAAAGGGTAGAATGAAGTCATGTCCTCTACTGGAGATTTTGGTGAAAAGTAAAAGTCCCTATTTTAAGTCAAAGGTCTTTTGCAAAAAGCAAGCCAAGGATACACTGTAACCCAAAGCTAGTTGTCTTTATGGAGATATTATTTTTTTCTTCATCTTGAGTCATAGTTACCAGTAGCCTTGCCTGCTTGACATTTGTAAAGCCTGCAGCTGATTGGATTTTAATCCAAGTACTCTTACAAACTGACTCCTAATTATACTTCAATGCTGGTGGCGCTTTAAGCTTTTAAAATGTTAGAGACAGCTATAAAGTAAAAGTAGTTATTTTTTGATTTTTTGATTTCTTTAGGAAAGCTACAAGTGTATTGCATACATCACCCATATAGTCTAATTGATCTTTATTCAAATAGCACATTCAAAAACAACAGATCTGAAACAAAGTTTTCTTAAATACTTGTAGAAACAAGGGAAAATAGAGAGAACAAGACACCAGCACGGTAAGCAAAAACACCTGACAAATAAAAGTTCAATTCACGTCGTCAAAAGCCAGAGAAAACAAATAGGATTTTAAGAGTTTTAAAGACTTAAAGATAAGTAGCCTGCCTAATAGCTACCAAAAACTTATTTCACAACTTGGCTTCTGAGAGAGCAAATCATTGATCTCTTTAGAGCTTCAGTCTAGTTTTCATCACAACTGAGTTCAGTGGATCAGCAAACCTTAGGAACTGAGATGAAATTTAAGATTAGGACAGATTAAAAAAGTTGGAGTATATATATTTCAGAATAAACACATTTCAGAATAAAGTCTCAGTTTTCATTAAGACTCTGTTGAGTAGCATAGAAGGTCCAGTTAAGTCTTGTTCTGTCTGTTAATATAGCCTCTAAAAGGACAGAAATTGTTTATAATCACTAATAATGGAAGCTCAGGACTTTCATCCATTTAATCTCATATCCAAGATCTGCCATGGAAAGAGCAGATCCAAGAAGGGAACACAGATATCCTTCTCTCCTGTAACAGTGTACAACTCATTCAGGGGCATCCCAGGGCATTTCCGTTCCAGGAAGGCTATGTAGTCCTTCCAGCATGTTGTAGGCCTGCCCCAGGCATGTGGAGGCATCCTGATCCGAGTCCCAAACCACCACAGCCCAATTCTTTGAATCCAGGGGAGCTGCTGCTTTACTCCACCCTCCCACTTGATGAGCTCTTCTTCCTGTAAGGTTATGACTGGCCACCCAAGGGTAGAAGCTAATTTGAACACAGGCGACTGTGATGAACCAATAAATTACAAGCTTCTCTTTTTGACCAAGTTCGTTTTTCTAACAACAGACTGAAGCTTCACCTGTGTTACTGCAGACAAAACCATAATTCATCTATCCATTCTTGCTCGGTCGTATCAGCATAACCTAAGTGTGGATTAACAAAAACAATAAAAACATAAACATCAATTAACATTTTTGTGGACGCCTGACCAAGAAGTAATGTTTTCATTTATTTATTTATTTTTTACAAGGTCATAGGGCTTCCATTATGACTTATGGAACAGTGTTACAGGTTGGTCCAAATCCTTGGTTATTTTTTTTCTTGGTCCATGACCAAAAAATCTGAAATTTTGGCATCACTGGCATTCTATGCTTCATTAACTAAGCGATAGCAACACTTGCATTACTTTAGTTTCTTTCAGACAGCTGTGGCTAAACTATAGCTTTCTACTGAAAGAATATGAACGGCTGAATGTAGTACAAAGTACTTTCAAGTACTGGCCACTGGCCAGTTTATCCTTTCTGTAGGCTTGCAGTCAGAAAAGTTGGTTCTTGTCTGAGAGATTTTCATTGGGTCTGATGGTAACATGAAGCCAGAGTAGAAGAAGCAAGCAGGCAGCTGACTTGCATGCCAGCCTAGGAAACTCTGAATGTATGTAGAGGCAGATTTGTGATGAGACATTCACGGCTATTTGGAAAAAAATCCATGTTTAGTTGTGTTTTATATTTAGAGGTTCTGTTTATTTCATTCAGTCTCTGACATGAATTGGTTTTCATCTCTCTCATTCTCCAGTTTTTTTTTGTTTGTTTTTCTGCTGTATTGCAGGGCATTGTGTTTGAAACCCATTTACAGCCCTTACTGTGTCACTTTGTTTTTCATTCAACTTCTACATATCACATAAAGTATGCCATAAATGATGTAGTAGAGAGAAATATATTTACACTGCTTTTGATTCTAGTTGAGGATTGCTTAAACAAGTCAGTACTTCCCCCTCCCCCATCCATACAGTGCTCTCAGCCTTTGGCTAGTAGTGTGCTTCACAATCTAACTGTAAGCCCTGACACACTCGGCTGTCAATCACATAAGCCCTTACATAGCACTACATGAACAACGCTTTTTATCTTCTCTGTTCAAAGCTGGAATCTGTTGCCACTTCTGTAATGGAAAATTGTCTCCTGCACCATGGCACTTTCTTAGTGACTGATAGAATTCATCATTTTCTGGCATCTTGGGATCTCAGGTTTGGTATTTCAAGCCGTGCAGCGTAGAAAGGCCCATTTAACTTAACCCTTCGCTCTCACCACCCTTATGAACTTCATCACTAAGCATGTCTTAGAATGTATTGCTCTACCTCAGTCAGTTTAAATGGCTTTGCTTTTTGCAATACATGAACACATTAATTTCACTTTGTATTATTTCCATATTTGCTACAAAGAAAATATCTGTTTGTTTTTTTTACCTATTAGATAATTATGCCTCAGCAATCTGCATGATATCCTGTAATTATAAGTTGTGTCTATCAAGTGTGCTGATATATTACTTTTTATATTTACTTTTTCTAATTGACAAGCCACATTTAGTCAATTCCCACAGTTTCTTGGTGAATTGTACTCATGCAGTTAAGTGTGTTTTAGTCATAACACTTGACACAAGGACATATGGACTGGAGCACTTGTGTCATCAACCCCAGGCTGCGTGAATGACAACTAGGACTGGGCCGTATCATATCATTCATGATGATACCGCTCGGTAAAAAAAACAAAAAAAAAAAAAACAACTTGCTAATTTCATGCCGTAAATACGTCTACTACACCATGTAGATCCGTAGTACGTTTCACTTGGCAAATTGATCATCAATCTAGTTGGCGTTCATCTCAAACTAGATTGGGACCTAGTGATTTTCTTTTTCTTTCTTAAAAAATTGTTCTTGAATGGATGTGACAATCCAACACAAGACCAATGTTTATGCACCATTTTTTATATTATGATATAATATATATAATATAACAATATAATATAATGTAACATTATATTATATTGTTTTTACCAAAAAAAATATTGTTGACTTTCATAAATTCAGATAGTTTTACGCTGCAGTAGTTTATGCAGACTAAGCAGTCTGCATCCCCAGCATATTTGGTTGCTCAGAATGTCCTAAGTTATAGCATGGAGATATAGCATTACAACTTCAATCACGTTGCACAAAATACAGAGTTTTAAGCCTAATAATCATGATAAGGATTGTTCTGGAACGTTTTGATAAAACTAGCGCACACAGTTTTTTTTTTTTTTACATAGGTTAAAATAAATTAATTTGCCACCCACATTTGTTTGTGTCTGCCAAAATGATTAGACAGTAATGCTGGCTTGCATATTTTGGCTTTTAGTTGCCATAAACTATTAAAACAGACTTGCAGTTTGTTCTTACTTTTGGGCCAAATGCCATGCAAGGACAAATTAAATTTAAGCATTATGACAATCAATCTTTTTTACTCAATCATTTATTCCAGAATTAATCTTTTATTACTGCAGTAATTCAGTTTTTGTTCCTGAGTATAGGTGAATAATGTTCCTGGAGCTGATTTTTTTTTTTAATCATTTTTAGGCAATATAAAGACAAGTAGTTCTGCTTTGTGTAAATACAGTGATAAAATATTATTGCAGCAGTGAGCATAATGTTTGAATGTCTCTTCCCAGGAGCAGCGTGCGAGTCCGAGATCAACGAGTGTGATTCCAACCCATGTCAGCACAATGGCACATGTTCTGATTTGCTTGGAGACTATACATGTCAATGCCCTACAGGTATGCCGAGCTATCTTCACATTGGGAGTGTTGCAGTAACATTCAGATTATATTAGCCGTGGCAGCAGTAGTATTTAAACACGTCTGCTGTTAATTTGGGCTAAGATCCTCATCCAGGGCCCTTCTGGCTATCTCACTATAGATTGAGAACCAGAGGTGATTTGTTTTTGCCAGCAGAGTCCTAAGTGTGCACAGAGTTCAATTTAATTCATATTAGTCTTTACACTTACTTGCATCCTATTTAGTCCAACAAGTTGTTCAGTTTTTTCTTTTTTTTCTTTTTTGACTGGATATAATTTTATAATTTTAACAACTAAAAAGATTAATGTGTGCTGTACCCCCATAGTTACTACTTTAAAATATTGTGCTGCAGCTATAGCTTCACATCTTTTGGGGTGTTTGCTACAAGCTATGCACATCTAGAAACTTACATTTTTACTCAATCTTCCTTGTTGAGTAGCATTGGATGGAAAGCATTTGTATACGCTAAGTTTGATAACAGATTCAAAACTGGATTCATGTTTTAGCTGACTGGGCCCATTTGAATATACCTTGATTGTAATGTCGGTGTTTCTTGGGCTGTATGTGAGGAGGCGTTATCCCAAGGGACATAAATCATCAGCAAAATGTCAGTAATTTTTGACGCCTCTAAAATTTTTTGTCATGTATTGGTCCGTATTTAGCATCCATATTCTTATAAACTCTTAACAGGTTTATTTCCCTCCAAAAAAATAAAAATAAAAATCCCTCCAACAGCATGATGCTGCACTGTGGGTCAGCAAAAGGATGGTTCTGGTTTCATCAAGGTGATGCGTTTGCTTTTTATCAGTTTTTTTGCACTCAAGATAGAAAGTAAAATTTTGGTCTTATCTAACCAGAACTTCCTCTAGGTGTTTGCTGTGTCCCCTACATCATTGCTTTTCCACGCTGGTCCTCAGGGCCCAATGGAACCCACCTAAAACATGTGGGATATTCGGCACAGAGGACCAGGGTTAAGAAACAAACCCATATGCCAGAGTTCCTATAAACTCTTTTTAGCAATAGCTTCTCTCTACTCTTCCAGAAATGTTAGATCTACAAACAAAAAATTAAAAAAAAAGTATAATTTACTACTTTTCAATCAGTCGCTACTTTGTGCATGTCTTTTATTATGTAATATAACAAAAAAATGTGAAAAAGTTAAAGGCTATTAATACCTCTGCAAGGCACTGTGTTCCTTTCAGGATAATTGGATTTTACCTCCTTTTTTAATTCCTTGGCTGAGTCTCATTTTTCTTTCCCTAAATATAAGCAGATGGAAGGCATGCAGAAGATTTTAGGCACCAGTGAGCAGTAAGTCAGAAAACTGCCCTTGCCCAATGAGTTGGAACTTTACTTTACATATAAACCAAAAACCCAGAAGATCTTCACTCAAGAGTTTCCTACTTTTATTTTGTTTTTCATCTTGGTTTGCGGGGCAAAAAAAAAACTAAACATTGATGGTAGTAAAACTGTGCTCACACTTGTGAAGTTAAACAAAAAAATTTCAATGTGGATGTCATGGATTTGTGAGTAAAATGATAGCAGTGTGTTGGGAAAAAAAAGTGAGTAATGGGATGGCATTTAGTGATAGATCAGGAGAAGATATGTGTCCTTTATACAGCTGGCTACACTTTAATTCAGAACCTTCCCTCCAGGTCTTTCCTTCTTTTCTTCTTTCTCATTTCCTATTTAAAAAGCCGCTAGTGTTGCAAAATGGTTATTAAAAGAGTGAAGATAGATAAAAGTCTCCATGTACGCAATTCATCGGGTACATTGCACATTTAAATCCAAATGAAAACCGAAATAAAAATGTTACAAATGTGTTATTACTGAACAGAAAGTGAAGGAAAACAATATATTTCCCTATTATGCATGGCATACTGTGACCTTTTCAAGTATTCTCTTGCATACAAACTCATCAATGATGATAATGGCATAATTTATTATGAAAAACATCCCCGTAGCACAGGGGTGCCCAAAGTCGGACCTCGAGGGCCGGCATCCTGCACGTTTTAGTTCTCTCCCTGGTTGTACTAACAACCTTTCCAGCTTGTCAATGTTCCTCTTAGGCCTTCTAACGAGCCATCATTTGATCCAGGTGTGTTAAACCAGGGAGAGAACTAAAACATGCAGGATGCCGGCCCTCGAGGACCGACTTTGGGCACCCCTGCCGTAGCATAATATCAAGCCACCATTCTTCACAATAAATGTTGAAAAATAACAACTTTACTTTCGCCAGTCCTTAAAATATTACACCATTTTTCTTTTGGTCAGTCGACATGTTTTTTGGCAACCTTTTCTGGCAATATTTTTCAGTGAAATCTTCCAGTTCTTACTGTACTAACACAAAATAGTAACCCTTCTGATCATTTGCTAATTTCTGCCATATTTAGTATTCTTTGTTCCACTGAAATGATAGTTTTCCATTTTGTCCCCTCATATTTCTTATGTTTCCATTTTGAAGCATTTGAGCAGGACACTGTATCATTTTCTCCACTTGTTGAAATGGCTCTGGAACAACTCATTTTATTCAGATTTTATGAGGGGAATATTAACTGTCTTTGTCCACAAATAAGAGGCACCTATTTAATACCCGTTTTTTTCACAGAATGAGTGACCCCATCAACTGAACTCCACCCTGCTTTTAAAGCATCTTTTTTCAGTGATTCAATTACACAGGTTCATTCATGACTATTAGCTCGGTTGGGTTTCTATTAATCCCCTACAACAACAACAATTCATCATTGTGGTAAAGTAATGTGCTTTTTGCCACATAGAAACAGAATTTCTAATCGAAACAGTGGTTGATCTCATTAGTATAATTGGATTTCCCTTATTTTGAAAGCAACTTTGTCACATTTTGTTAATTGTTTATTTGCTGTACTATTACAGCAAATGAAGGGAGCGTTCAGAAGTAGTGGTGCGTTTTCATAAACCCATGAGCTGCCCTTGCAGCGCCCGCAGTTCTGTTTAGTTTGAAAGACTGCTTATGATAGCTTGAAGTGTACTTGATGGTTTATGTGGTTCAGGGTTATCGAGAGCTGCATGAGGACTTATCATTGTAGTCCAATTCTGTTCACATTAACAACAAATATGCTTATGGAATTGGGTTTTTCAAATTCTGACAGTGCAATGATAAGCATACGGAGATAACACCACATTTTGCCCTGGTTGTCCAATGCAATCAGAACAACAGCATATCTGTTTCACATGGGTAAACTTATATAAGGCTGTGCCGAGTTAAACGACACAGCTTGGACAAGACGATGTCAGCACTTGCACACAGTAAGAAAAAACAAAGTCATAGCTCCAGGGACTTTAGAGTTTCCAGTTCACTTACATGGCTTGTCTGAATTTTTTTTTCACACAGGTTTCAGGGGGATAACTTTGCTGACACAAATAAACCTGGCAAACTATTTTCATAGCAAGCTGGTTCGAGGCCAAGCCCGCTAGACTAGCAGTTAATCGTCTATACAGTCATTGAAAGTTAATTTTAAAATTGACTATTTGAAAGAAAATTAATGTTTATGTGATTACCCCCCTCACCCCCCGCCCCCAATACTTTATCTGGTCAGCAAGTAAAATTAAGCTATAGACGTTTGTGTTAATGTGCTTTTAAAATATCCAGTTTTCTGTGACTTTGACTTGATCTTTGTGAGGGAGCATCTCTGTGGAAACCTGGCTCCGACGATCAAGGTGGGCTTTTGGGTTTTTCATTTGGGTTTTTGAGGGAGATCCTCCCATCACAGATGTCAAGTTGAATCAGACCCACAAGACACCAGAAGGCCAAGCAGCATTTTGTATTCCCAGCCCCCACTTCACCTGCTCACGCCTTCGATCAGGACCGTACTGGATAATATACCGCATGTGTGTGTCTGTGTGTGGATACATGCATACATGCATGAATATGTGCATACATACATAGATGGTGGGGAAATGAATTGATACAGCAATGATTTAAGTTTCTCCACTTACAAAGAATGGAGAGGTATGTAATTTTCATTGTACACCTCAACTGTAAGACGGACTCTGAAAGAAAAAAGACAAAAAAAAAATAAAAATCTGGATGGTCAACGGCAAACCTCGAGAGAGTCTGTACATATGCTGGCATGAGCAGGAAGACCTTGCATGTGCTCCAGGATTTTAATTCATGACAGCGAAGTCATTAATGGTAACCTTTGAACCTGTGGAACCATCTCTCTTCAGTTTAGTTCCACATTTAGTTCCAGACTGACCCCTCATCTTTCTCATGATCATTGATAATATGTGAGGTGAGATCTTTCAGGCAGCACGAAGTCCAAGGGAGACTGACAGACATCTTGAGTTTCTTCCATTTTCTAATAATTTAATAAACAGTTGTTGCCTTTTCACCAACCTGTTTGCATGTTGTCCCTGTAGTCCATAAGCAGCCTTGTGCAGTTCCACGATTGGTGTTCTGAGATAGTTCTTTTCTTACCAATGTTTGAATGTCATTGATTGAATGTGTGCACATGTCTTTCATACAGGCATAAACAGGTGCAATTAATACAGATAATGAGTGAAGAAGAGGAGGACTGCTCAAAGACAAGCTGACAGCTCTGTGAGAGCCAAAATGCTTGCTTATTGGTAGGAGGTTAAATTCTTATTTTATGGAATAAAATTGAAGTGAATTATTTAAAAATCATACAAAGTAATTCTTTTGGATTTTTTTTTCTCATAGTTGAGGTGTACCTATGATCAAAAGTACATATTTTCGTTCTTTGTGAGGCAGCCAGAAAAAAAAAGGTGTATTAAATACTTATTTCCCCACTGTATATGTCTTAGAATATGTTTGTGATTTTTTAAAATACTGAACTTAATGCTTACATTTGCAGTAGATATTCACACAAGCTGTTCCCTTTCTTGGTGTATCTGGAGCCCGGGGTTTTTTTCTTTGAGCTCCTTCTGAAACTGCCTACTGTAATCCCTGATCATGAATCCTTAACTCCCTGAGCAAACTGGAACTATACGCGGCCACAGATTCATGGTAAGAAAATGCCACAGTGTACGCCTCGGTCTTCCAGAGTTGCTACTAAATCTCATCTGTTATCTTTGAAAACCTAAGCTGTTGCTTCTATGCCTCATCTGCAGTGTCTTATATTGGAGTCAACTGTGTAATTTAAAAGTAGTTCTTTTTGAGTGCAGCTCTGTATGACAGCACAAGGAAATGTCACAAAGCATGGGTGGAATCATAATGTGCTTTGCTGCTGAATGTACTCTGTTAAGCTGAAAAAGCCCC
Organism: Poecilia mexicana; assembly: GCF_051168715.1. Taxonomy (NCBI): domain Eukaryota; kingdom Metazoa; phylum Chordata; class Actinopteri; order Cyprinodontiformes; family Poeciliidae; genus Poecilia; species Poecilia mexicana. The sequence continues at coordinate 19,181,293 of NW_028263384.1, read as the reverse complement.
AGTGTACCTGCTGTTTACTCATCTAAAACACAATGTTGGCTTGCTCTGCATTCATTATAGGGCATTTTATTGCTTAAGTGAAAACTGTCGCATGCAAGTTTATCACAATAAAGTTGAATATAGCTGAAAACATAATTCATTTCAGCAATTTTAAAAAGGCATATATTCCACAGTTATTCTCATTATGCGCAGGGAAATGTATTTCAACTAGTTATTTCTGATGATTTAATGATCATGGCTCAGAGCAAAATAACGTCCAAGGTAAGTTTCTCAGGACATTTGAATGTTATAAAATCAACAGAGATTTTAATGCAGAAATATTTATATGGTTTTGTGTGGTGGCTATTGATTAGCTGATTCTAGCAGCGGCCAAGATTGTGTGAATCCTAACTAATCTCTTTGAAGAGCATCAGCCACTTTCAGATTATTCATCATCCTTACTTTCATGATCTCCATGTGTTAATGTCTATCACATCTTGTGATTAACAGAAAAATCCTGAAATAGAGTGGGATGGTGAGATAGACTCTCTATTTTAGGAATTAGTAAAAAACCTGGAACACCCATGAACAGTAAGGAGTAATGGAAACTAATAGGATATGGAGTGGAGATGAGGCAACATCATAAGGTCCTCCAAGAAATACATTAATCAGCAGAATCTGATTATGATATGTTCTGCATGGGACACAACTTTACCTTTATTTTGGTTCCACAATCTCAGTTGGATATAAAAGCCTAAACATTCCTTGATCTCTGCAAATTGCCTTGCGCTATGTAAAAGAACAAAGTCATGTGTAATAATAGTTCTGATTTAAAACTCTTTCTATTTCTCTTTTATAATCTTGTACTTCTCTAAGAGTTGACTTGGGTTTTCATTGACTTTAAGCCATAATCATCAAAATTAACAGGCACAGCAGCTTGTAATATATTAATCTATTACTTTCACTTTTTAACTGAAATACTGAAATAAAACAACTTTCCGATTAAAAACTGAAGAATTATCAAAGTATTAGTCACAATAAAGGTCCCTGAGGTACAATCAAGGGATATTTTAAAAAGAGAAGCTTCAAAATGCTCCAAATAGGGCATTGAAAACTTCACTTGTCTTTGTAACATGGTGGCAATAATGCCATGGTTTAAGATTATTTTTGTTGCATTTGGGCCAGGGTGGGTTTCCATAATTAATAGGACAATGAATTATGAATGAAAACACCAAATTCTGAAGGAAAATGTCAGGACATCTGTTTGTAAAGGGAAACTTAAGAAAAAGTAGGTCATGCAGGAAGACAACCTGAGCCCAGGACTTATTGTTATGTACCATCTTTTGTGTAGTTATTTTTACGCAAGAATAAAAAATAAATAAATCTAGTTTTATTTTAAATACATATAAGCCTAATAAGTAAAAAGGATGAAGGTGAACAAGAAATAAAAGGCTCAACACTAGTGTTTCAATATTTAATTGCAAGATAAATTGAAGCAAGTTACAAATTCAGTGGGGCACTGTGGTTGAGTGGAGGGAGATGCTTTAAAATGGGGCCAATCCTCCTCAGTTGCACCAGTTTTGGCCATGTTTATTAAATATATAGAAGAGTAGGTCTGGTGCATCAACATGAATTAAAGATGGGTTAGTGGTACTGATTTCAGATCTATTTTTGCTTGCAAAGTATTGCATACATAAAAATTTCATGTGTTTTTTTATCTTCGTCTTGCAGGTTTTCAGGGAAAAAATTGCGAAATTGACATAGACGCCTGTTCTCTACCAGACGCTGCGTGTCAATCAAGAACTCAGTGTTTGGACCTCCCTTATGGCCTTGAATACACCTGCCGTATACCCTGCCCTACAAATCTTCAGGTAGGTACAGTTTTTTGTCAGTCTGGCTTACCAAAATTATTTCTGTTTACTAAAAGCAATAATGAGCAAGATAATCTATATTCACTTGTGTGTGTGCAATAGTTTGCTGGAATTTTGCCCCATTCTCTTTGACAGAGCTGCTGTAGCAGTCAGGTTTGTAGGCCATTATGCTCATTATGTGCCTCTTCAGCTATAGGCACAAATTATCTTTAGGATTGTGATCAAGGCTCCTAAAGCAAACTTCTTGCTTCTACCCAATATGTGTTTAAAATATATTTTTTGACAAAGCTGTGCCTTCCTGGCTGAAAGCTCAAGATGTTATTTCGATATCTTCACATAATGTTATCTCCACATGATACTGTCTCTTTTGTGAATTTCAGTCCTTCATGTGTTTTACAGCTGGGATGGTGCTCTCCCTCTTTTCTCCAACAATGTTCATTATGGTCACTTCTGTTTTGGTTTTAGCAGACCACAGGACATGTCACTAAATATTAAAGTTTTTCCATTAGGGCATTTGCAAACTGTAATCTGTTTTTTATGTTTCTTTTGGAGTAATGTCTGCTCCAAAATGGAGTAATGTCTGCTCAGTGGCGTTTCAGCCCATGTTGATACAGGCCTTTTTTTCACTTTCAATACCATTATTACTAGCGTCAGTGCGTACCTTTTCTTTTTTTTTTCTTCTTCTTCTGTTTGGGAGTTGAACTAGTCTCAATATTTTGGACCAAGACTTGTCATCTTTGGAACACAGCACAGATCTCTTTTTCTATATTAGATCTATGGCTGGACATTTATATTCTGTTTATACTTGTATCTAATATTTATAAGAACAGATGAACCTTCCACCTGCAAGGATCTCTGGATCCTTGCCTGTTCCAGCAATGAAACAGGCTTGTGGAGGGCCACAATTTTACTGCCTGATTTCTTATGATTTTCCAATAATTTTTATTATTACGTTTTACATTAGTTCACAAATATATGTACGTGATTCTGATCAGCTGAAGAAAGTAAAATCAGAACTCAATTTTTTTTTTAAATATACTTTACGTCACATTTTATACATTTATGTGTACGATTCCAATCATACAGATTTAATATACTTTTTAAAAAAACAAAACAAAACAATGAGACACCATGAAATTTCTTTACAAAAAAATATTAAAATCTGTTATTATCTAAATGTCTTAGGAATATCAACACATTCTGCAGTTAACTGCTACTGTAATTATTCATTGAGTCTTTTGACAAAGGATAAACATTTCATTTCATAACTAAATAATTAGGAAATGTCTTTATATTCCACTGACTGAAACCTAAAAACTCACTCATAATCTTGAACCTCTGAACTGAGTCTTAAAACACATGTAACTTTGATAGTTTTTTTTTATCTTAAAATTTCTTGAAATTTTATTTTAAGATCGAAATGATGGTAATTTTTTTTAGACAATCTTTAAAAAAGTCAAAGCTTGACTTGTGTAATTGCCAGGATGTTTCCATTTTCTTTGTATAATGGATGGAGCTGTACAGGACTACTCTCTATTACTTTATTTGAATGAGTGCCGTATAATATTGACAGTATCTGCATTTTCGCATGTGATGCTTTGATGTGTGTTAGTAACTGAACTGATCATTTGCATCAATAAAAAGTCTCACTTGAGCAGATGAACTACTCCAAATGACAGATGGGGATGGTCACCTGCTGTGGAGCAAGGCTTGCCTTGGCTCTTGTACATTATAGGCCATGATGACTGTATTAAAACCGTGTCCCATAAGGCACTTCTTCCTTTGCCCCTTTGTTTCCCCTGTCCATAAATGCAGCTCCTAACCTCATGTCTGCTTTGTTACAAGGAGCTCTCAGGAGCTTTAGCTCTCAATGACCATTGATCTTGTCTTGTAGGACATGATGTAGATGCCACCTGGAATACAGAGTGAAACCCTATATAAAGCGGGAATCAGTATTCATGAGTGTGTCATGTGGCTGTAATGAAGCTCATTTTCACTGAGCCAGGAGCAAGAAATGATTAGGTTTTTCTTTGTGAAAAATAGCTATGATTCTGACCAGAATGAGCTCAGTTCAATCTGTGACATTAATGTAAAAAAAAAAAAAAAAAAAAAAGAAGAAAGCTTTCATTTCCATCTATGATTTAATGACACATGTGCTTGACTAATTCATCTTTTATCAACAGCCGTGTGCCCATGGAGGCCGCTGTGTGCTGAATAATGCCAGCAGCTACATGTGCATCTGTGCACATGGTTGGTCTGGTCAGAACTGCCGCATAAATGTCAACGATTGTGTCCAACACTGGTGTCAAAATGGAGCCACTTGTGTGGACGAGATTGATGGTTACAGGTAAGTTTCCGAGTCTTGATTGTCTCCGGGCCATTCTGGCACCAGAATGTCAATGATTTTAAAAGCTGTGACATTTACTGCACTCCCTTTAGGTTTGAGAGAAATCTTCTAACTCACTCTGCTATTAAGAAATTCTCTTTAATCTGTTTCCAGTTGCCTTTGTCCCAGTGGATACACAGGGGTCTACTGTGAGCAGGACATTGATTACTGTGTCGACAGTCGCTGCTCTGAACATGGTGTTTGCCTGGACCAGCGGTATAACTTCACCTGCCGATGCATGCTGGGATATGAGGGGCCGCTGTGTGATGTGGAAGCAAATGAGTGCAACAGTTTCCCCTGCTCTAACGGCGCCACCTGTGTGGACCTAATCAGTGATTATCGGTGCCACTGTCCCCCGGGGTTTGAGGGTATGAGACCATCTGATATGAATCCGAGCCCATTTTTGCAGCTATTAATACAGCTGCTAGCTGAAGGGTCGGGCTTTGTAGTGTAGCCTTCGTTGTTAAGAACTAAACTTTTAAAACAAATGTTAAGTATTTGGCGAAATTCACCAGTGTAAAATATGCTAAATGTATTTCTAAATGCAATCCCATATATACAAGTAATAAGTAAAGAATTTAACTAATTAAATTTGGGAATTTTGGTATTTGACCTGACTTTACAATTTCTTCTTTAATAATCCTAGTTTCCTATTGTTTACTGACTCTTTTTTTTTGTATTCCCATAATATTTCTTTTTAATATGAATACATTTATTTTGTGATGTAAAAGTCTTTAATAATTAATTGCTTTTGTCCCTCCTGACAAAGGAGGAATAAAAGTAGGCCCTTTTGCTAAAAGGACAGCATTTATTCCCATTCAATAGCATTTCCAAAAGTTGAAGAATACGTAGATCTTTAATAATTCATCATCGATTCCTCTATAGATCATCCTGAGTCATTGGCCTTCACTTTAGTTTTCTTCAAGCTTGTTCATTGGAATCTAAGCTTGGGGACTGAAATTGCAATGGAAGATGGCAAATGTTGTGTCTGCTGAACCCTTTCTGTGGTTTTTGCATATATTTTGGATAATTAGCTTACTGAAAGACCCAAAGGTGACCCATGATCAGCTTACTGGGAGAATGCACTACATGCTTTATTCAAAATCTTTTTTATTTATTTATTTATTTATTTATTTTCAGAGAGGTCATGATACCATGGTTCCCAGTGATATTGGAAGAGAAACAGAGCCAACATAATTAACAGTACACATGAAGTAGTTTTCCATATATCATATTTTGTGATATTAATCCCAAGAGGAATGTTTCTTGCCAAATGGCTTTATTGCCACACAGTCCAAAGGGCTTGACAGATCTATCCCTTTTTTGGTATGTTAATCTCTTGGATCTTGGTGGCATCTTGTGGGGCGATAATGCAATGGTTTATACTGATTCGTCTCAGAGATGAAGAGGAGGGGAAAAAAACAAAAAGACCAGTTTATGTATTCCAGTTGTCCTAGAAATAAACCCACAATGAGAAAAATGCAGCTCTCCCCCCCTCATTCTGTTTCTTTAAAACAAGCTTTGTTTTTGTTTATCCTACTTCTCCTCATGATCTGACCTGTCGCTTTCTTTATCTGCTGTGTGTTCGGACTGGAACTACTAATGTCCCTGCCGGGGCGCAGTGCCAACATTTGCACAAAAATCTGGGCAGCATGTCCACAGAGACCCCTAGCGGACCCTAGAGCGTCAACACAGTTGGTGAAATTTACGTCACACAGGCTTTGTGGTTGAGCGGACAGCAGATCTGACTGGGAGATATAAATAAGGCTTTGGTCTCATCTGAAAGCCGATAGTTTCTGTTAAAGTCCAGCTGTAGTAAAACCCACATGTTTACATTTAGAAAAGCTACACAGATGAGGCTCTTCCAAATAACCAGTTGGCATGTAAATACAGTCTAATGATTGTTATGGAGATTTGGTTGCATGACTACCCTAGGGGCCACTCATTGCTGCAGAGCTTTGCAGATTTATATTGACTCCATTACTGTCTTAATTACTTTGCATATTGGCTGATCAACTTTTTAAAAAATGCATGTCAGAAAAAATGCTTTTGTTAACTAGGGAAAATGTACTTCTTAACATTGAACTTTTGAATAAATTCACCCAAGGGTATTGGCATTTTTGCCACTATGACCCTGCTTACTTGGATTTTTCAGATTTTTTTTAAATGTGAGATTATGCAGCTGCAATAACATTTAATGTGTTTTAATGCTCTGTGCGCATGTTTATCGGGATTTCCATTGAATGTGGCTAATAGTAGACCCTAGGTTAGTTCCATGTATTTTCATCCAACATAAAGGGTCATATTGGCAAAAATGCCACCTTTGCTCCAGTTAAGATTGCAGACAGAAAAGCGACGCCCCATGGCTGAAAGAGAACCAAGAGTTCTGAAATACTGCTAGAGGCCAAAGCTGGTGGAGCTTTAAATTTTGTTAGCGAAATCATTAATCTATTCCATATCAAACGTTTGCCTCGAGGATACTAAAACTGAGGTTCCACCACTTATGCATACATACATGCATACGCTTCAGCACAATGAATACGTAATCATTTAACTAGATTTCAGTTCAGTGCAATCAGAGTTGATCAGCTGTTCAAGTTCAGTTCATTCTGTGGGTGAAATGAGAATTGTTTTTTCTTGCAGGTTTTCTGAATTTTGTGGTTATGGAAACGGAACAACTATCATTTAATTTTCAAAGCAGCAACAGGGAAATAAGTTCCTCTGCAACACCTTTTAGCTGTGTTTCCTTGATCATCAACTAGAGCTTATTAATTTATCTGCCTTTATTCTGTAGGAAGGACGTGCTCTCAGAATGTAAATGATTGTTGGTCGCAGCCTTGTCTAAATGGAGGCTCATGTGTGGATCTGATAAATGACTACATTTGTCACTGTCCTCTTGGTAAGTAGCGCGCACTTGTGCATTATTGAGGATGTTTACAAAAATACTCCGCTATTAATTATCAGTGACTGTACCTCGGGAATACATGAAAGGTTTATTCCTGTTACAAATTGTTTGTTTTCTTTGATAGTGTTTCGCGTTTTGTCAAGAATGCACTTCCAAATATAGCAAAGGAACAATGGATCGTTTAGTCTGGTCTTTTCAGTTTGAATGCAAGCTTTTAGTAGAGCTCCAAGTAAGGAAAATAGAAGCAATAAATCTTTATTACAGATTGCAGATAGAAAGAAAAACTCTTTTAGAATAAAGGTGAAAATCAATGTCTGTGTTTACCGTTTGTTTAAAACACCGACTCCAGACAGGGTCTATATATATGGGCTATGACAAAAGGAGGTGTTGCTTTTCTTTGTGTGCATCTGGTTTTATTTTATCGTAATAATATATTTGATGCCTACTGAATTGAACATGTCATGCTGCAATGGCCCGTCCATTTCCTGCTGTATATGTGATTGGTCACAGTAAGTTGCAAACAGCCACACTCAGAATTCAGAAACAATGATCTGAGAACCCCTGTTTATTCTGTGATGTGATAATTAGTTTCAAGATTTTGAAGATTTTTTTTTATTATTTTATCTGTTATTTATTTATTTTTTTTTTGTATATTGTATTATTAACTAGACTAAGTTTATATTTTGTTTTTTTTTCTGTCTTTTTTTGATTATCGATAAATAATGTTCTTACAGTATGCAGCTCCTGCTACACAGATTTTTTTTTTCTTTCTTTTTTAGTTTTTAGAAAACGTAAAATGCATCTCAGGACCCCAGTAAATAATCTACTTTCAGTATTTTCTGCCTCTTGTTTAAATTAGATTTTGGCAGAAACAGAACACTGATGTGTGAGCAAAGCTCCCATTACTGTTTTAATTTCAGTGACAGATTTATAAACAGGTGTTTTTGATCTCCTTTGTCCTTTTCAGAAATCCAATTAGATAAATGCTCTGCCAGGTTTACACGCTTCTCCCTGCAAAACATACACAGAGGGAGACGGACAGAAAAAAACAACTTTTTTTTCGTTTTTTAGCTATTTATGTATTTTCATCTCTTTTTTTTCACTAATTATTTTTTTCTCTTTTAATCATTTCCTTTGCAACTTTATCAGACACCAACACATTTTCCACATGAGTTCAACAAGGATTGTCCATCTCAATTTCTTAATATGTACTTTAGTGTCAAAAATGTAAATTCTTCTTCCACCAGTGTATTAATTGGGAGTCTTGTTTGTTAGTAGTTGGTGGACATTATTTTTGACAAAAGCACAAGTCATATAATAAAGATCTTGCACATTCAGAGATGATATTCTACATACCGTGGTTGTAAACGGTGGTTAATTGAAGCTGCTGTTTTCTTACTATAATTTGAAATCATTCTGACCATTTTCTTCTGGCATCTCACATCAATGAGGTGCTGTTGTTCTTAAAACTGTAGATTTTTTTTCTCTCTGTTAGACCATTCCCTGTAAACTTGAAAAAGGATCAGGATATTTTTTTAAAACTTAACACCCAGCCCAGGTGACACTAAGCACCTTCCATGTTCAAAGTTAGTTAAACTCCATTTCTTCCCCTGTCTATCGCTTGCTTTGAATTTCACCAGATTGTCTAGATGGCTAAATGCAATGACTCACTGCAGCATGTTTTTTTTCTGTTTGTGTGAACTAATTATTTTAGTTAACACAATTAGCTACTTTAACAAGTTAGCTAACAAGGCGGTATGTAGTTGTATCAGCCAAATTTGTTAATATGCTTTAGGTAAGAAATAAAATGATCAACAATGAGTATATTTTAGTAGGATATGGTCTCAAAAACAAGCTTGTCTGGCAGTATCAGTACTCTGACCTGAATCCAGCTTTCAAAATAACACCAGGCCTTTAAACCATTTAAATTAATCAAACTTAATAGCTGGCAGCAATCTGAATTTGCTGAAAAAGTCAAAAGGGCAATTCTTATTTCGAACCTCCTTCTCTGTTGCACTAAACCACTAGCAGCTGTCTGATAGAGAAGGGAGGTCCCATTTGGAGATGGCGACACTGTAAAAGTGACATTCCTTCATGCAACATTAACCTCAAAGTGAATTGCATGCACAATTGGTTATTAAACACTTCTGAAACACCCTGTTGGAGGCAATAGCTGTCCATTAACTAGTCAAGGCAACACATAATCTAATGGGAAAAGGGTAACTGGAAGGTCATCAAACATCTAGATAGATGTGATGATGTAAAGTAAGCTCATCTGGACTTGGGTTCCAATGTGAATACTAAGCTAACTTAAGGGTAAATGTACCCATAACTTATTGCAACAGTTTTCTTTCTAAATGGACTCCAGTTTTCAAGCACTCACAGCATGCAAGCAAAAGTAATAATGCACAAACTTTAGAGGAAGTAAAATGAGAATAAGGGAACAATATGTATTGTACATATTTCCAGCCACTTTTATACATAAAGAAATAATAAAAAAAAGATTGTTGTGGCATTGCAAATATTCTTATTTTGTTACACAGCAGAGTAGCTGACTATTCTGTCTGTAAAGTGTTCATTGTGTTTATCAGCGAGACAGTGACAGCTGATTTTTGCTAATTGCACTCTGTAGCACCACCCCGAGAAGGTAAAGGTCTAAACAGTGTGTGTCCAAGATGTGTGGGGTCTGCAGAGATGTTAGCTGCCCTTTTCCTTTTCTTGACACTAGAGCTGTTCAAGTCCTGGATGTAAGAAGTCATATGAAGTCTCTTGACAGCTAGGGAACCCAACATTACACATACGTACTTCATGAGGTTTTCTTCCATCTGATTTGTATAGATTTATGTTGACTTTAGCTGTTAGAATCATTCATTTTAGTTAGAGCTCATCAATCAGATTTTTTTTTGTTTTTGTTTTTTTTGTCTGAATTAGGATCTTTGCTTTTGGAAACTGCTCATATCAATTTTATCCAATGTTGATTTGTCTTTAATGCTACAATTAAAACAATTTGATCTTTTAAAGCTAAAACAAAAACATGAACAAACTACATGTTAAAATTCAATTCAATAATAATAGCACCCAATGTATAATCACTATTTAAAATTGCAGATCATTTACTCGCTTGAATAAAAACACAATATACATTGATGTAGTACTGTCTGTGTAAAGATTCCATACTGCGATTTTAGATTCAAATACGTAAAACAAACCAAAGTAGTCTATTTAAGTTAGATTAATGATCAATCATTCTGTCTCTGTGCTTTATTTATAACTCTAGATATTGACGTTGGGATCAGTTGGTGACATACAGACGTGCAGCCTGTATGCTAGATAAATTTGATGTAGATCAGTTTGATATGGTGAGCTGTTGTCAGTGATTTTACTCAATTACCATACTGCATAGCAGGTGGATTGTAAAAGGAAGGAATCGATACTATTAATCTGCTGAGAATATATAAAGCCATACAACTATGAAGATGAGCTGCTGGTTTATATGTTTTTTTATGTTTATTAATTCTCTTTACCTGGGCTTGATTCTGATGTCTTAACATGAATTATCTATATCTATGCTTCCAGGGTTTAAAGGAAAAGATTGCTCTGTGGATATTGACCTTTGCTCATTTGGACTATGCAGCGAACACACATTAATATGCACCGAGAGCCGGGATGGGCAGAATGTCTCTTGCACATGTGAAAAAGGTGAGTGAGACCTTTAACAGGGGTGAATAGTGAGAGGGAGAGTGTGTTGTAGAGTTGTGTGTTGAGTGTGTGTATTTCTGATCTCTGAAGGCTTGACAAAGATGACTTGACTGTACTGAAAAGATAAGGTGATCTAAAGGACAAGCGGTAGCTTCAGAGAGTATTAATTTGGGAACAGTTTTTCATTCTTTTGACAAGATTCTATAATTCACTCTTTGTAGAAATAAAAACAAACAAAAAACTCTTTGCTGATTCACAAAATATCATAATTATCTGTATGTGCAGTTACATTCGGTCAGGAGGGTTTTAATTTCTTTCAGAGAGGATGAGTCTCATCAGTTGCCGAAAGAAATTACTCAGAAGTGAGTGGGTTAGACTTGAATGAAGCTTTGCAGAGAGTCTAGGCTTCATAATAAAAGGAGCCCTTCATGTTGAACTACGTCAACATGCACCGGGAATCATGCCGCTCATTTCTGGATGCTGTCAGCCTGCTGGAACTAAAAACATTTTTCCTACCACGCCAAGCATAATTCACTCTGGAACAGCTAGAGCCTCTCTTCTCAAACGGATGGCTATTGCATAGAAGTTCATGTAATGCAATCAATAACTGTAACATCATTACTCCTGTTGCATTTATGCTTGGCATATGTCAGAATGAAGGATTGTGAGTGATTTCTTATGTAAATGAAAGCAACCTCCACTATGCTGCATTTCCCAGATCACTTCTCAAGGGTAAACTTTCAATTGCTGTCTTGTTTAGATGTCTCTTGTCAGCAGCCTTGGCATCCAGATTATCAACTTTAATCCTTGTCTGTCTAAATTGCAGCTAGCTGGTCCTAAGTTTCATTTTTATTCTATATACTTTATAAAAATATTTAGACCTGGTAGAATGCATAATGGTGAAGTGGAAGGAACAAAAGATATGATTTTTTAATTTTTTTCATTAAGTACAATAAATGCATTTCTCAGGTGACACGATACTCACCATGAAACATTGGTGATGGCAGCATCATGCTTTGGGAATACTTTTATTCAGAAGATAAAGAGAAAAGTAGTTAAAGTTAATGTAAAAATGGATGGACCACTTTTCAGGCCAATCCTGAAGGAAAACCTCTTCAATTCTTCAAAAGACTTGAGATTGCAACAGATATTCACCTTACGTCAGGGCAACAGCCTTAAATATTGACCCTTTAAGAGTTGAGAGCAAAACATATTTAGGTGTTAGAGTGGTCCAGTAAAATCCCAGAACTAAATTCAGTTGAGACTTCAATTGTAGCACAATTTGATACAGACTATTTTTTTCCAATCTGACTCAACTTGTACCACTTTCCTTAGAAGATGCAAAAATGTCTCTGAAAGAAATGCAGCTGCAATTCCAGTCAAATGTGACTTCTGAATTATTGACTTGGGTTTTGATTACTCATTTATTCTTCTCACATTTGTATTCTTAACGATAATTGAAATCATATACTTTCATTCTACTTTTTAGTTATGCATTGGTTTATTTTGGTCTGTCAAATCTAAATAAAAAAAACATGGAGTTTGTGTTTGTAATGTGACAAGGGTTTAGGGGAATGACTATATTTTACATACATATCACTACATTTTCAGAGTTGTAATTTTTCACCCATTATCTAAACCAGGGGTGTCAAACTCAATTTCCCCGAGGGCCACTTCAGCATATTGGCCCCCCTCAATGGGCCACATTGACGGTACAAATCAGGAGTGCATCCCTGCTAAAACACCCCAGACAAAAGGTTGACTTCCCTCATTCAGTTCTGTAGAGGCTTATAATGAGTCAATGGTTCAGGTGTGTTGGAGAAGGAATCCATCTAAAGTTGCAGATGGTAGCTCTGGAAAACTAGACTTGGGCACCTCTAGAATAAATGTATAAAAATACAATGTTAAAAATAAATTAAACACCACCTCATATTGTTAAATAACTGATTTTATGTATTGAAGTTTTAAATATTACATTTAAGTTTCCAAGGATGGATGTAAAATTACTGCTCAGTTTAAAAATTACAATATTTAAATCAGTGTTTAAAGGTAAGCAAACAAATAATAAAAACAAGTCACATGGGCAGACATTAAAGACTTTACGCAAAGATTTAGTCTCAGAGGCAACTGAAATCTATTAATTTAAAAAATCCTTTCTGAATATCATCTCATGGTCTCTGAACTAAATGCGTCTTTCTGACCGGGAGCTGACAGCGTGTTGAGTTATGGACCGGACGCTTTGGAGCGTCTGGTTAGGAAGCGCATTACAAACCTTTGGTTGAAATGTAGTTTATAGTCAATTCGTGCTCAAAACCTATTTTAAGTCAATCATTGGCCTATAAAATGCTGGGGGGCCACATGTGGCCGGCGGGCCTTGAGTTTGACACGTGCATTACGCCATAGAACTGCCAATTGGTAATTGAAGTAAAGTAGCTTCGATTTCAAAGAAGCCGACATTGAAGTCAATTGGCAAATCACAAAAGAGGAAACCTCTTGTTGTCTCACTGCACCCCAAGAGATGCATAACCAACAAAAACCATTTCTGTCTGGTTTTGAACCAGAGACCTTTTGCGTGTAAAGCAAACATGATAACCACTACACTACAGGAACTGAACTTCTTTGCTTTGTTTCAGTTTGAGGTTCCAAAGTTGATGTGAGATGCAACGCATGAAAATTTCAACCGAGGCTTGCACTCAGATGCCTGGATTCCGAGTACAGACCATGACACCACAGAACCCTTGTTGACCTTTAGTAAACACCTGTGATGAATAGAACATGCAAAATCTGTTTCTGTCTGGTTTCGAACCAGAAACCTTTTGCGTGTAAAGCCAACGTGCTAACCACTACACTACAGAAACTCATGCTCTTTGGAGTGTTCCTGGTAGATAATCCACATTTTGTTAGAGACTAATGTCAACGATGGGCATGGAACAATGTCAAATACTTATACCCCATATCCTCTCAGAGAGTACAGTAACTTGGTGAACAAACTGTCAGACTCATAATTGTGCCCAATTTCACATTACAGTCCATAAACTAAGCCTGGGATCAAAGAAATGTATTAAAGATGTCATTAGCAGAGACAAATGGTTCTACAGAGAATTATTATATTATGTATGTTGTTTTGAAAAACATTGGAATATAAACACTTTTATCAAATCTTCATTGTGGTAAGATCATGTAAGTTCTTCTTAAATCCATGGAAACTCAACAGTTTGTAAGGTAGGTGAGTTAGCTCAGCAGGTTAGAGCACCGTGTTGGTAATACTGAGGTCATCGGTTCAAACCCCATATGGGGAAATTCATGTATAAGTTCTTTCAGACAATCAACACTTCAAAATAAATAAGGGTTCAAAAATAAAATCAACACTTCAAAATAAATAAGGTTTCAATAATAACATCAACACTTTACAATAAAAAAAAAAATGGTTCAAAAATAAAATCAACACTTTAAAATAAAAAATGGTTCAAAAATAAAATCAACACTTTAAAATAAAAAAATGGTTCAAAAATAAAATCAACATTTAAAATAAAAAAATGGTTCAAAAATAAAATCAACACTTTACAATAAAAAAATGGTTCAAAAATGAAATCAACACTTTGCAATAAAAAATGGTTCAAAAATAAAATCAACACTTTAAAATAAATAAGGTTTCAATAATAACATCAACACTTTACAATTAAAAAAATGGTTCAAAAATAAAATTAAGACATTAAATAAAAAAATATCTCTGAAATACAATCACTTGAAAATTAAAAATGGTTCAAAAATATCAGCACTTCAAAATTCCAAATCTCTGGAAAATAAAATATTATATATGTTGTTTTGAAAAACATTGGAATATAAACACTTTTATCAAATCTCCATTGGTAAGGTCATGTAAGTTCTTCTTAAATCCATGGAAACTCAACAGTTTGTAAGGTAGGTGAGTTAGCTCAGCAGGTTAGAGCACCATGTTGGTAATACTGAGGTCATTGGTTCAAACCCCATATGGGGCAATTCATGTGTAAGTTCTTTCAGACAATCAACACTTCAAAATAAATAAGGGTTCAAAAATAAAATCAACTCTTCAAAATAAATAAGGTTTCAATAATAACATCAACACTTTACAATTAAAAAAATGGTTCAAAAATAAAATTAAGACATTAAATAAAAAAATATCTCTGAAATACAATCACTTGAAAATTAAAAATGGTTCAAAAATATCAGCACTTCAAAATTCCAAATCTCTGGAAAATATTATATATGTTGTTTTGAAAAACATTGGAATATAAACACTTTTATCAAATCTCCATTGGTAAGATCATGTAAGTTCTTCTTAAATCCATGGAAACTCAACAGTTTGTAAGGTAGGTGAGTTAGCTCAGCAGGTTAGAGCACCGTGTTGGTAATACTGAGGTCATTGGTTCAAACCCCATATGGGGCAATTCATGTGTAAGTTCTTTCAGACAATCAACACTTCAAAATAAATAAGGGTTCAAAAATAAAATCAACTCTTCAAAATAAATAAGGTTTCAATAATAACATCAACACTTTACAATTAAAAAAATGGTTCAAAAATAAAATCAACACTTTAAAATGATGAATTAGCACAGATTTTTCTGCAGATGGGAACCAGGAGGAAGTGTGTTCAGACCCCAGTGGGTCTGAACGCTGGGGTCTAATTTAAGTGAAGTTGCTTAATTTAATTTATTAAAAGTTATTGGGGTGGTTTTTGTCACTACGAGAAAAACGTAGATACATTTATCTGCTTAATTTGTGATGGAGTCTGGATTCATGGTGAATATTAACTAAACCGCATAAAATGCGACTAAATAGTTGATGTTAATATGATTGTAATTTCACAGATAAAATAGTACAGGACCGATTTTTTTTTATGTTGTCGGTCAAGATAACGTCTAGCGCGACCTGCCGCCCTGACACCAACTCACACACATCTTTATTCACAGTCTTACTTGTAAATCGATTTTTCTTTTCTTGGACGTTTTGATGTTAGCTTGTTGATGTCTCAGTTTTATTCGTTGGGAAAATCAATAAGCAGCTTGAGGTGACTCTGCTGCTCTCTAGTGGCGAGAAGCCGTAATGTTAGCTGGTAACAATCGGAATGCATTGTGGGAGATGTAGTTTGTAGTCAATTCGTGCTCAAAACCTATTGTAAGTCAATGTCGGCCTATAAAATGCTGCGGGGCCACATAAAATGACATGGCGGGCCACATGTGGCCCGCGGGCCACGAGTTTGACACATGTGATCTAAACCATAAACAATATTTAATCCTAGCTTATATTTAAATGAGATATTCATCATTAAAGAAGAAGTGAGGATCATTGCTGGGTCTGGATGTTTAGCTGCTATACCACTCATAGAGATTAATTTCCATATTTTAAGTGGGTTTTGAATTAAGACTTTTTGACTGAGGCATTGTTTTCTTGTGCATGGTTTGTAAGGAGCAGCTTTGCAGTGTAAGATGTTTTTTGTGCCATAAAATTACTTGAGCTCCATTATTTGTTTCATCAAACGCTCTTTCTGGCATAAGATAAGGTTTTTTTTTTGTTGTTGTTTTTTTTTTTTTTTTGCCATCATGCAGGTTTCTGCTGTGCAGCAGTTGTTTTTGTTTGGCTTCTGTTTCTGTATTTTGTCACTGTTATTTTTGCAGGAAACTGCTTATTCTGCAGCCAAGCAGATGCTGCGAATGTGCCTTTTATACATTTTTTTTTCCTATCACATATCTAATTGTGCAAAGCATCTCGAGCAGCTCATATTCTGTTTTACCTTGGCTGACTATGTGAAACATTCGTATTGTACCCACTGTACATTCAAATGCTTCTGTGGGTTAATTTAAGGTCAACCCACATGCAGGTTGTTTTCTGCTTGCAGTAAAATGACTTAAACACAGGAATGTTTCTTTCCTTTTGTGTGTGTGTTTGTGTGTGTGTGTGTGTGTGTGCGTGTGTGTGTGTGTGTGTGTGTGTGTGTGTGCGTGTGTGTGTGTGTGTGTGCGTGTGTGTGTGTGAACAAATGTTTGTGTGCGTCTGCCTACGTGTGTGCTGATGCATGTTATTTGATGTAGTACTGTCTGCGTATAGATTGAGTTTGATTTTGAAGAAGGCATTTGGCCTGTTTCATGTAATAAATCAGGAGGGCAATGATGGGCTCTTATTAAACATGATTAAATGATCCAGTGAGCTGAGTCTGCCTGTTCTCAGCAAGCTCTTTGAATCAATACAAGCATTGAAAGCCAGCTTTTGTTTGTGAAAACAAAGTCATGCTGATCCTAATTGGCTGAGGAATGAAACCAGGCGAAAAGATCAGAAATAAAGAAATTCTCCCCTCTTCTTTAATGTGTACTGCAGGGTATGGAGGTGTATTTTGTGAAGTAAATCTCAACAAATGTGAATCAAAACCGTGTCAGAATGGAGGAATTTGTGTGGATGACCTTGACCAGTATCAGTGTTTGTGCTTGGAAGGTAAGTTCCAGGAAATTTACAAAAAAAAATTAAATAAAAAATAGAATCTTGTACAGCAGACTGTGTGTTGCTTAGTACGATATTTGAACGTGTTTAATATAAACTGTAATGATACACAGAAGTTTATATAATTGAAACTTGAAAACAAAAGATGCTTAAAGAAGTCTCCAAAAACTCTTAATGTTCTATTATTCAAAATAATCCGATCCCCTAAGAGAAATTTCACTTGCATATTATTTGATGTAGTACTGTTTAGTTTTAACGAGAAATAAATCCCAGGTAGTTTTCTAATAATTTCTTTGTCGAGTCGACACCTTGCCAGTGAAACATATCTCTGACTAAACCTTGATTGCAGGTGAAGTCTGTTATGCATTTTTAATGAAGTCAGAATAATTGTCAAATTTTATGACTTGGAGGGAGATGGAAATTGGTTCCATGGTCAGTTTGAGAAATGATGAGGATTTGACCTGCACCGATGGTGCTGATAGCTAAGCATTAGTCATGGCTCTCCTGTAACTCCGGTGTGTGACAGTGCTAATGATAGTCATTTTGTAGCGTGACCATGCAGTGGAATATGTTTATGAGAGACAGAATGGCAAAAACGACACAAATTTCAGCCCTCGCTTTTACTTCATTGCTTTAACCTTTTATTGTGGAAAAAAAAAAAGACACCCAAGGTGCAAATTAAAATTCATTAGAAAAAAAAAAAAAAAAACTAAAGTTAAGGCAGAAAGTGGGGAGAAATTGCATTTCTTTTTTCTTTCCACTCATCAGTATGTATTTGCAAACGTGTGATGAGCTTTCATTGACAAGTCATGTCAGATTTCATCACTTTTGATACCAATTAGTATCTTTTCAAGTCTGGTGTTTACTGACATTCACGCTCCAACTCCGACGCTATTTTTCTTTTTCTCAGGCTTTGGGGGTTTCAACTGTGAAATCAACCATGATGAATGTGTCCACGGATACTGTGCCAATAATTCCACGTGTATTGACTTGGTTGCAGACTATGAGTGTATCTGTCCTTCAGGTTTTGGTGGTGAGTTATCTTTATCATTTCTCCTGGCAGTTCTTAAAACACAGAGCATAGATTGATAGCTCCTGAGTGCTGATAACCATCAACCTGTCCCTTTGTCACATCCAAGAGCTCACTCACTATTTCCCAAATGAGTGCACCTGACTGAGAATGGTGTTATAACTGTTTCATCTCCTGAAAAACCAAAGATCAAAGTCTCAAAGTAAAAGTGAGGTGAAACTGATTCCGTAACATGTACTCCAAGTATTCCACTATGTTTAAAGATATATTGTATACAGTGCACCTGTCAAGTTCATTTTTGTTATCATTTGTCTCATGTATTATATATACCGTGTGGTGTTGCTTACACAGACACATATCAGCTACACTCAATAGCAACATCACCCTTATAGGATCCCATACCACACATGCAATAAACCGCAGTGGTTTACTTGTGATGGAAAAAAAAATGTCCATCATAAATCATTTTGAAACTGTGCCCATCATTAATTGGACACATCTCTTGCAATCCTGTACAATTCAACTTAAAAACAAACAAATATATCAGAGAAAACAACATCGTCATCCACCTTAACAAAAATTCTAATTGTATCTCAAAAGCGAATCCTAGATCGACATTTTTTTTTTACCTTGGGTTTGGTGTTTTGCTGTGACCTGACTAGGGTTGGTTAGATCATAGCCTGATTGACCCATCCTTTATAGACTTCTTACACAGTTTTGAACATCTTATAATGTTATTTATTTAAAAGATGTATTGCATGACATGTAACAAAAATAGGAGTAAAGGTATGGCTTCAGAGTGAGTTATTATGCTGAAAACAATACACAAAAGGAAACTATTTTAACATTAAACAAATCTTACGTACTTAAAAGTAAATAAACCAGTGTCCTGTGGTAGTACAGGGGTAGAGCACAACCCACGTATGGAGGCCTTAGTCCCTGACGTGGCCGTCGCAGGTTCGAGTCCCGGCCTGATGACCTTTGCCGCATGTCTTTCCGCTTTCTCATTACCCACTTCTTTCCTGTCTGATCACTCCCAAATTATTTTTTGGCTCTAGGACACTAGAGCCAAAAAAAAAATGTAAATGAACCAAATGACAAAATTGTGATTAATTTTGACCAAAGGTCATTCCTATTTCCTTAAATGAAATAAAAATATTTTTTACTTGAAAGCAGATTAATATATTCATTCCAGTTATTTTTGTCTGACACTATAATTTATTTCAAGATCTAAAACATAAACCATGACCAAATAACAGCAAAAAGAACTCTTCAAATAAAGTATTACTTATTCGCTTTCTCATTGCATCAGAAAGCGAGTACTACAAGCCAACAGCTCAATGGAATCTGCAGGTTTTGCTTAGACAGAAACTGTATAAACTATTTTGAATGATTAACTGAGTTTACTGTGCTGTTTGATAACGAGGTTTGTTTGTTTGGAACATATGTCGTATTGAATTGAAGCGATTTTTTTTTTTTTTTTTTGCAAAGAGCTTTGAGTCAACATTTGTTGTGAATTCCATTTAAAAGAGATGTGAAAAACTTTTTCAGAGCCATTGCCATTTATTTGTCTTATGCATGTCATTCAAATCTTTCAGGTAAGAATTGCTCCATATCTTTGTCTGCATGCACAACTGACCCACACCTCTGTAGAAATGGAGGAACTTGTTTCCTTTCTTACACTGAGGAAGTACAATGCATTTGCCCTTTAGGTAAGGATTTTTTTTTTTTTATAAATTGAGTTATGTGAATTTATCTAAATTCCTATTGGATTTAATATGTGGGCTAAGCCTTTGATATAGTGGTGTGGTGAATATAGATTACACCATGTTAGGCTATTGTGTTTACCTGGACCTTTTCATGCTTAATGCGGTCTCCTTTGTGAGTTCTGTCTGTAATGAAAACATATTAATGTTGTTTATTGCTGTGAAATCAATGACAAACACATTAACCTCTGAACATAATCACAGCTTATTTGAAGCCACTGCCAGTGCGGGTTTTCTTTTTTTTTTTTTTTTACCAATTTCTTCCCAGTCTGCTTAAACAGTAAAAATCAGCAACCATAAAAATCACAGGCAACTGGAGCATCATGTGAAATCAAAATATGTGAATCCTGCCATGTGTAGGTAGGCATAAGGAAACCGCTCACAGCACATCACTCTCTTCTTTGATCCTGCCTCTTTCAGGCTACAGTGGCGGAGACTGCTCGTCGTCGGTGAACCAGTGTGTGTCAAATCCATGTGACCCTGAAGGGACCATTCTCTGTGAAGAGCTGAAAAGTACTTATAGATGTGTGTGCCATCATGGCAACACGGGAACACACTGCGAGACACCTATAAACCACTGTGTTGACGGCCTTTGTCAACACGGTTCAGTATGTGTGGATCTGTCAAGAGGTTTCAAGTGCGATTGTTTACCAGGTGGGTTCGCCCTTCAGCTGAAGCAGAGGCTTTCCCTTGACTGAGTCATGTACATAGCAGGCACACTTCCAGCTGATGCTTTCACTTGTTCAGCTTTCTTCTCTGTAGGAGTTTAATCTCTTTGGCCTTAAGCAACAACCCGCAGTAGCCTTTATGCATTGTGTAAGTCGGGGCTTAGCTCATCAGGATGTGAGTTGACTTCAAAGCACTGATAATGCACAGGATGTCTGTGTGTTGGAATGTGTTGGATTTTCATCAAAGTAAGAGTCTACTGTTAGGGAATGTACAGGCAAAGCCGTACATTTTAGGTTCATATTATAATGACAAAATTACTGTTAAACCTAATTTATCAATGCAAATGTATCTTTTTTTTACCTAGTAGTGGTAATACTAAAAGAAAAAAAGTGAAAAAAAAAAAAAAAAAAACTTTATTGTTGATGACATAAATTATTATGAAGGCCTGGCCTGTGTTACATCACAGGCCATATCAACGACACATAATGCGCAACGCTGTGATATTTCGATCACATCATCATGTTGTATTATGTTATATTTGTATGTCTGCATGTGCACATGTATAATATATGAGAGTTTTGCTCGGAATAATGTACCTAAATGATTACTTCACTTGCTTGACTATGCAGAAGAAGAGGGCAAGTTTAACTAAGCGTATGCATCTTCCTCAATCTTTTCAGAAATGTTAGATTAAATGTACCATTTAATTTATTTGCCACACATCTGATATAGAGTCATCAATCAATCATATGTTAGTAGCAGTGGTTGCAGCAGTCATATAACAGTATACTAGATAAAACAGCATGTTTTATCTAGAATGAGCTAACAGCCTGTTCTCTACAGGTTTAACAGGCCAGTTTTGTGAGATAAACATTGATGATTGTGAACTGGATCCATGTGGACTCCTCAGCATTTGTAAAGACTCTCTGAATGGCTATAATTGCTTCTGCGCACCTGGATTTATTGGTAAGTGAGCGCTATCTTGAAGTCATTCCTTATGTAGTGATGTGGCTTTTTTTCTGTTTTAAGAAGGAATCAACATATTCTGCTCTCAAACATTTTTTTTAGGAAATAACTGTGAGATTGAAGTGAATGAATGTCTGAGTCGCCCTTGCGAAAATGGGGGGTCATGCATTGATGAGCTCAACTCATTTAGTTGCGACTGTCCTGCTGGAATAACAGGTGGGTGATCATTTCTTAGATTCTTTAAATTCCTTGTTAATTTAAGATACACTTTTAAAGCATTTTTCAGTTATTTATAGATGATATAGTCATAACAGTCAAGGATTTTTTTTTAAATAGCTAGTATCAAATCTGATGGATTTGATGGTTGTGAGTTCAGTTCACACTTTCCTCCTCTGCCACATCTCCAAGGATCATTTGACAAGTTGTCTGCTGATCAGTCTCACCTGTTATTCACTCACAGATCTCTGTGTTGTTTATTTAACTAGTGTCACAGCTGTCTCCTTGGTGTTATGACAGCCACTACAAAAGCTGTTTTTAGTGGCTTTTAAAAGAAAACTGTAGGTGTTTAAAGAAGATGCAGCTCAGAGAATAAAAACAAACTTTAATATTCAAGTATGTAGGTGCACAATTAATTATCAATTAGATTGCTATAAACATGTACACCTGCTTAAATGAGTAATTAACAGAATGGTCAATTGTATTGTAAATATAGCTAACACTGATTAGCTGACTGACACTCCTGTTCACAACTGAACAGTGAGAATTAAAATGCATTTAAAGTCCAATTTCAACATTAAATCAAGATGCCTCTCAAATATCCTTTGATATTTTACTATCTTAACTCTGACTTTGTTTTATCAGAGCAAGTTTTATTGATTGCTCCTGAGGTTTATTATTACATTAAAAAGTTGTACTCTGTTGTTGGTTTCCTGTTTATTGTTTTACAACATTTTTATTTTATTTTGTTTTTTAAAGTTTGAATGCTTACCTGTCTGGAACAAAAAAAAAAAAGAAAACTGCCTTTTTTATTTCTTCTGTTTGATAATAATAATAATGATGCATAGGCGCATGAGGTGCCTTGTTATAGAGGATAAGCTAAATGGCCCGCTACTGATAAAGCAACTAACTGACTGAGAAAGAGGACATGAAATGTGTTGTTCTTTGGTCTCCAAAGAACAACACACTGAACTGTTACACCACTTATTTAGCTGCTAATGGATTAAGTTATTTACACACTCAAGCACACAAGCAGCACATACAACTGCAATTAAGTGAGTACTGCCTTCATTGACACTTGTCTACATTTAACTATATATTAGCAGTGTTGGAAAGTATATCCTAATACTGTGGTGAAAACCAGAATTTAAATCTGATGCAGCAATAGATTTACTAGAAATGGCTACAACTCAATACTAAAGTTAATAAACAAAGAGTGAGAAATTTTGTAACTGAGTTGTCCACCATAGGGATTGATCTGAATAACTTCAAAGCTACGCTATGTAACTTTGCATATTTGTTGAAATTGTCACGCGGACGTCAACCAAACAGAGAGATTCTGCTATGTGACGTAGTGGCCTGTAGTTGGTGTCCTGGCAGAAGATGTAGGCACCAGTGCAGGTCAGCAAACTGCATCCTCTCGCTTTCAGTAAATAAAGCCAAGCCAATTTCTCAATTTTATCCGCCATTGTTCAAAGAGACCCGGAGAGGAAAAGAACGCGAGAGCCAAGACGCTCCTCCCAACATGCGTCTAGAGCTTTTTTGATGCTCGTCTGACTTCAAAGTGCACAAATATCCAACTTGAGGCGTTTGACAAATTTTCGACGTGCGGAACACGTTCGGTCGGCATTAGCTGCCAATAAAAATAATTTTTTGAAGTGGCTTGATCAAAGTCTGGACTTGAATCAAATTGGGATGCATAGCTTGACCTTGAAGAGGCCATTTATGGTTTAAATTAGTCTAATGAGACTAAGCTAAAATAAAGTTACTTGAAAGTGTTGCAACTGTTGCAACCAAGGACAGCTCAACCAATTATTAGCTTTAATCAGTTTTTACTTTTTTGCCCAGGGCCAGGTTTGTTAGAATTTTTTTTTCTTTCTTTTTTTTCCTTTTTACTAACAGAAATTATTATTTAATTTCTGTTAATTTAAATAACAGAAATTTAATTCTGTTTTTAATTTGTTGGATTCAAATCATGTGACAAAATATATAAAAAAACCTGAATACATTGTCGTTTTTTACTTTATTTAACACGTTTGCTTAAGAAAAATCTAAACACTACGGTGGCCGACAGGTGCAAATGCGCAGCAAAAGAGAAAACATGCAAACAAAAGAAAAGACACACGCACAAATTAAATGCGGCAAACAAAAAAGAAGACACCCCCGAATGAAATGCAGCAAACAAAAAAGAAGACACCCCCGAATGAAATGCAGCAAACAAAAAAGAAAACACCCCCGAATGAAATGCAGCAAACAAAAAGTGTTGAAAACGGAAGTGCTCCAGACCACTAGGGGGAGTCTAACAAAAAATAGCTGTGTCCGAATTCAGGCTCTGCATCCTTTCAAGGGCCCTGAGAAACTGATCCTTCGAAGCATAGACATAATAAAAGAGTAGACCCCCTCCCACGATTGGCTGCTCCGGCGCAAATACGCTCTTGGAGCGGTCGTCCCTCCTGCTTTGCTCAACCAAAACAGCAGAAGATGCCTTCAGCACTGCGGAATATTGTTGATCGGATCGACGGACTACTGACGTGAGGGCTCGACAGACTTTTCGCAAGTAAGATGGACATATTACTGTGTATTTTTGTGATTAGAATATTACTATACTGTATTTATGTCCACTGGCGAAATACCAGCTAATGCTAGCTATAGTGCTTGGTGTTCAGCCCCCGCTCTGACAGCTAACCGAGATTCCGTAAATCTTAAAATGTTTCAGTCATTCTCCAACATTTAGATTATCTGATACAAGAGCCTACTATAGAAATGAAACAATATTATAAAAATCATAACATTCACCAGCAAAGTTTACACAGATGACAATGGCTATTATTTAATTATTTAACTCAGTCAACGTAAGATTTTGTTTTGAAGGTTTCCTACGACGTGAGGAAGAAGGGAGAGACAGATTCACTGCACAGCACGGATGAATCTCGTATCGGATTTTGGACCCAATCTCAGCTGCTGAATCACTCTTAAACCAGAACTCGTAGGCTGGAAAACATTATATATATATATATATATATATATATATATATATATATATACATATATATATATATATATATATATATATATATATATATATGTGTGTGTGTGTGTGTGTGCATAATCATGCATAGCCTAATGTATATTATTCAGTATTAATGATTATTTATTTATGTTTGTATACTTATATAAGTATGTATTGATAAGACGAGAGCGGTCCATTAGGCGTCTGTCCTTTTATTATGTCTATGTGAGAAACGGCCCGATCTACAGAAGACGGGTCCTTCGAAGGCCACGAATATGGACGACCAGAAGAGAGAAGCTGTAGCCTCCGGCTAGCTGCCTAGCCTCCATCTCGGCGTTATGTTGCTTAGCAACCGTGACAACGTGAAGCACAGAGCAGCGAAGGAAAAAAAACGGACTCAGTTGTTTTTTACTCTTTATTTCTGTATTATTCTTCACCTTTTGTAATAAAGGTTGTTCCATAGTAAAAAGAAAATCTGTCTGATTCTAAAATGTTTAATATATACAAGGGATATTATTCATTTTCAAATACTCTCCAGATCTCAGGTAGTAAGACATTACAGTTAAATAAACTATGTTTGAAGGCTTAACTTTAATCAGTCAAACCCATTTGCTCAGGAATAAATTAAATACTTTACTTAACCAAAAGATTTTACTACTACTTAACTTAATATCTACATGGAGCGCCCGGCCAGCTGACAGCTTGCGAGTGAAGCTGGCTGTTAATGCAGCGGGAGAAGACATCTCCGAAAACGTCGGAGCAATATTGGAAGTAGATAATTTATTAATGAACCGAGCAGATATTTCAGATCTATACATCTACATTCTCGCCTAAAAACATTGTAAAAAATAATTTTGTGTAATTTTAAGTGTAATACAGCAAAAATTATTTTGTCGCCATTGCTGCTTTTTTGAACACCCGCTTTAAAGGATGCAGAGCCTGAATTCGGACACAGCTACTTTTTGTTAGACTCCCCCTAGTGGTCTGGAGCACTTCCGTTTTCAACACTTTTTGTTTGCTGCATTTCATTCGGGGGTGTCTTATTTTTTGTTTGCGTCTCTCTTTTTGTTTGCTGCATTTAATTCGGGGGTGTCTTCTTTTTTGTTTGCTGCATTTAATTCGGGGGTGTTTTCTTTTTTGTTTGCTGCATTTGATTCGGGGGTGTTTTCTTTTTTGTTTGCTGCATTTAATTCGGGGGTGTTTTCTTTTTTGTTTGCTGCATTTAATTCGGGGGTGTTTTCTTTTTTGTTTGCTGCATTTAATTTGGGGGTGTTTTCTTTTTTGTTTGCTGCATTTAATTCGGGGGTGTTTTCTTTTTTGTTTGCTGCATTTAATTCGGGGGTGTGTCTTTTCTTTTGTTTGCATGTTTTCTCTTTTGCTGCACATTTGCACCTGACGGCCACCGTAAAACACAGATAGAGATTGTTCCTGGTTTTCAAGAACTTAAAAATCTTTGCATTTTTCCAAAGTATTTGTGAAAGTCTCTGTTTTCTTTCTTACTGACAATAGACTTTGACCAAAAAAAAAAAAAAAAAAAGAAAATCAATATGTCAACATGAACTACATGCAAACCTTCATGGCTCATCTTCAGGGAAGGTAGTGAGGCTATAAAGCAAGTCCTGTCCTTTGTAGTGTTACAAGAGCAGCACAAGCAGTACTCTGTAATTACATGAATTGTTGGCGTAATTCAAAGACCCATTATCATGTTGGCATTTCACACTTTGTAACAGCCTCCTCTTGCGCTCACACAGGCTGTAAATGTGTGAGACAGTGATAGTGCAAAAAGGAAAAGGAAACATCTTGTTGCTTTGTGTGTTTGCTGTTCAGCTGCTTTGTTGACTTTGCCCAAAAAACGTGGAGCAATGCACAGCCTATAAAACGTGGAGCAATGCACAGCCTATAATGGGTCTATAGAGCTGGTGTACCTATTTTGTACATCTTCGTTTTATCACATTTATTGTTGGTGTAAACCAAGCCGTCACATCGGCACTTGTCATGATTTTACTTTATTCATCTTTTGTTTTATTTCATGTTGTTTTTTATCACAGGTAACTTCTGTGAAGTCAATATAGATGAATGCATTTCCTCTCCTTGCCTGCACAATGCTACATGTGTCGACCTTCTTCATGGCTACAAATGTGTTTGCAAGTTTGGCTTTACAGGTTTGTACATTTTACTAAGGGGAATTCTTCATCTTTTGTCTCATTTAGACCTAGAATTTTCTGACTTTCTACCACCTGCTCTAATAGTCTTGCTAGCCATGTGCATCGGATTATAGTAACATTCCTGATTTACAGTAGAAACTTTAAGTTGAACAATAAGCTTCAACAGTAATTTTTCTTAAACTAGTAAGACTTAAAATGGCAAATTATCAATTAAAATTATTAAAGGTTTCCTAACATTTTTCTAGGGCACTTACTTTACACATCGATACAAATTAAAATTGACAGTCATTGCAACCAAACTCACTTTTTCAAGACTATTGTCTTACAGTTCAATGTTCTTAAGCAAATAACTGCTAACACCAATTGAAAGCAAGGTGGAGAGAAAAGCAATAAAAAACCATCAAGTTTTATTTATTTTTGTTTTTTACAAAGACAAGTTGAGATTAATTGGGAGATATATCAATTCCACTCTTCAAAGTCAAACACAGTAATTGCTTCTCAACAGTTTCCTGACAACCCCAAATAATTCTCACGGAGAATGAATTATTGGGTAAATTACCCAAACTCTGGTTGTTTGCACAGGCAAGTCTATGCTCACTAATTGGCTCGTTTCTATTTTTCCAGACATATTACAGATAATGTGTGAAATTCCATACTAAGTACACTGAACACCATGTCGCATCACTACTTGAAATATATTACATTCTTTAATTCTGTTTCGCAGTCCCAGGTATCGTTGTTGTGTTTTGTTTGGTGAGTAATATTTGCAAAGTGCCCTTTCTCCTAAACATTTAATTTTGTCAAGTTCATGTTGGTTACCCAAGATATTTGGATGCATTTTTCAATAAGATAAAACGAATTGTTCTGAGTCACTAATGCTAAGAAACCTGTTGGACAGTAGTGATCCCTTATGACACAGATCATGAAGTGTTTGTGGCACAAACATTAAATTAATTACCTGCATTCTTTGTGCAAGTCACCCTTCACTACAACATATGTATCAGTTTGTGCTATTTTCTGTCAAAGGTACAGAATGTGAGCTTGACATTGATGAGTGTGCTTCATCTCCTTGCAAGAATGGCGCAACGTGCATTGACCTGCCCGGTAATTACTTCTGCCAGTGTGTGGCTCCATTTAAAGGTAATGAGCACTGAGAGAAGGGGGACAAAAAGCAAAGTTAATTAACTTCACATACTATTATTTTCACCCACCTGAACTCACTTCATATGACACATTAAAATGAGTACGTCTTCATTTTGTATCTCAGGTTAAAGAAAGAATACGGGCGTGATTAGACTGATGTAAGCCCCGGTCAAGTTTGGGCCACCCAAGTGTCGACTTCATCACTTTGTTAGATAGAAGGAGTGGCACTTTGCAACATTACCGGTGCATATAAAAGCTAAAGGCTTTGAGGTGGTTTGAGAAATCTTTGATGTATAATTATTTTTAGTATTTCAGTTAGAAAGTGAAATTTGTGGTTATGGTCGGTGCAATATTGACTGTGGCATGATAGCAATTTCTTGTGACTGCTGAGGTTTAAAAAAAAAAAAAATCAAGATTAATATAATGGTGTATTTCAGTTGCCCTCCATAGATCCTCTTTGAATTTTAGGTTTGATGAGTTTGGCCAGTCCAGCACAGTGAAATCACTGCTAAAACCCCAGATACCAATCCATTTGACAGTGTCTGCAGGTGCAAAGCCCTCCTGGGAAGTGAAATCGGTTTATCCATAAGGCTTTTCAGCAAAAGGAAGTATAAGGTTCTCTAAAATTCCCTGTTGGATGGCTACAGTGATTTTGGTCTTCAGAGAACACAGTGACCCAACACCAGCATATGGCATGGCTCCCCAAATGACCACTAACTGTGGACGGTTCTATTGAAACCCAAGCCAGTGCCCCTCCAATTCTCTTCCTGACTTTGTGTCCTTGATTTCCGTCAAATGCAATGTTTCTTTTAATCTGAAAAGAGGACTTTGGAACACTGCGTAACAGTCCAATCTATTTTCTCCTTTGTAAGATGGGCCTAAAATAGTCTCTGGGTCAAGATTGGCTTAACTCCAGCAATGTGACAGTTGTGATCCATGTCCTCTATGTATAAGGTTTAACAAAAGGAATGCAGCCCCTGGTCCTGAATATATCTGCCCTCAGTGGCTCTTGAGCATCTGCCCCCAAACTCTTGAATGTACTTTGCTTCACAAGCTGCAGTTAGCCTTCTGCTTGTGCATCTTTTTTTCTCCACACTTTTTTCTTCTTCTCAACTTGCCATTCACTTGATCAGATACAGAAATTTAACTGCCAGCTTCTCTACGAATAGACTTTTGTTACTTTGTGTCAATGACTCTTTGCTAACAACTGATGAGTCGTCAGTCGTCTCCATGTTCGCAGGTTAGAACTAAAACATACTGGATGCTGAACCTCAAGGACTGACTTTAGTACTTCTGGTTAAAAAATTCCTGAAATGTAACAAAGTTTTCTGAGAAAAATCATTTGGGGTTTTATTAGCTATAATCATAAAAATGAATGCTGGACATATCTAACTCCGTATGTATAATGGATTGACAGTTTGAGGCCTGTCCAGTGCATAGCCTGCCTCCTGCCCACTGGCAGATGCGTGGTTATACACCACAAATCGATGGATTGATATCAGTTTCACTTTTTGAGTTAAATTACAGAAATTAATTCATTTTTATGTTTTAATTTATTGAAGTGCAGCAGTATTTTAATTAATTTCTAAGTGGCTTCAAAAAAAAAAGAGTCTGCCATTAACTTCAAATAACCTAGTTAAAATTTTTGTACTTCAGTTCCTAAGAGCAGCTCATTGCAAATCATTAAAACATATGAAAGACATTCAGCCAGACTCTACCTTTACACATTTTGAATGAACCCTTGTTAAAACCGCAGTACCACTCTCACAGTTCTAATTAGCTCATTGGCTGTGAGATCCCCTTGAAAAGACAATAATCAAGACAGCACTTCACAAATCTGAACCTTGCTGAAGCAAGGCAGAGGAAGTGATTACTAAAAAAAAAAGAAACACTAATAATTTACACAAAGACATTTCAAACTGGCAATGGGAGTCGAGAAATTTTAGAGTCCAGATGAAAATCTAGCTCTTCAGTCTGCAATTCTAAGTGGATTAATACTTTTTTCTGTTATGTTTTACTTATTTATTTTTCTTAGAAATTGAACTGCCTTCCATCACACCAAAGCGGGTGTATGTACACCCTAAAAGAAATCAGGAATTGTACATAATACAATTGTCTTTAAGTGAACATTTAAGTGTTTTTTTTTTTAAAGTTTTGTTCATATTATATTCTTTTTTACTGCTAATTTTATTGGCAATGAGTTATTTTGATCAAAAACATTTTATTTATTTTGCAGAGATTATCAGAGGTAGGACAAAATCCCAAAATGTTTGTTTTAGCTTTTTTATTATTGATTTACTGTTCATGGCATAATTCCACAAGCACTGCATGGCATCATTAGGCTTCTACACAAAGACATTTCATATATATATATATATATATATATATATATATATATATATATATATATATATATATATATATATATATATATATATTTTTTTTTTTTTTTTTTTTTTTTTTTTTTTTAGTTGCATGTTAGTTTGCTCACATTGTTTATGTGTGCTTCACACATTGTCTGTCTGTCTGGGAATGATTCTAATTGTGTACTTTAACATTTGTGACTGGGCACAACAAAACCAGCAACAAGTCTCCCTGGGTTATTTCCAGATTCCAGAGGTATGGATTCTGAGATTTCAATTTACTTCAAACACATAGAAATGTAAAAAAAAAAAAAAAAAAAAAAAAACTGTAGAAGATTTGACCATTTGAATGTTGGCACTCTGCAAACAAGATTGGTGAGAAAACAGCCCTCAATGTTTGTCCATTTGCCTGATGACAGGTTGATGACTATGTTATCTGTAACCCAGAGAAAAGCGCAACATAAATAATTATTTTATTTTAGGTGTTACAGCCACTAGAAATGGTGAGTCAGCACAGCGCATACCACTGCTCACCCACCTGGTTACCAACATAGCACACTCAGCCCATCTTTAGCAGCGCAAGAGCTGGTGGTGTCGTGCAGGTTTCCATGACAGGCCGCCTGGCGGTCGCAGCGGAACTGACTGAAATAATATATCGCTTTGAATTGAAAGCCTATATGCATCATATTACACTGTGAGTCTTGAATACACTTCACATACATTTTTTTTTGTGAAAATCACAATTTTCTCTATTCTGTTCTGCTGTGGTGACTTGTTCCTGGTTTTGCCATGGTGCAACATATTTGACTTAAGTGTGTGTTTTGCTGAGTTTTGAACAAACTTATTTGTCATTGCTGTAGAAGAAGCAAAACAGATGTTTTGTTTTAGGTGCTTATAAAACTAAATATTTTTAATATTAAGCCATTTGGAGGGACATGATTGTATGGACTATGATAGTATTAGTCATACACAGACTTTAAATCTACTACTTGGATTATTTTACAGGATTTCAGAAATAGTTTATAAGAAGTTGATTCTGCCAGTTTATTTATCAATTAAGTAAAAGAAAAGCTCCGTCTTCCTGCTGTGTGCGTTTCTGACTTAATTTGTTTCTAGTGAGCTTCACTGAGCATAATACAGTGTCCTTAGTAGATATTTAGTTAAACCCTGTAGGTGACACCATTTTTTTTTTACATCTGAATTGTATGTCTATAGAGATTCTTTTGTTCTGCATGGTCCCTCTATGTGTGTGTTTCCTTTCCTAACTTCAGGTTATAAGTGTGAATTCTTGCCCTGTGAGGCCAGTAATCCCTGCGAGAACGGTGCTGTGTGTGTGGAAGAGTTGGATCAGGACCGCTTTCCGTTGGGCTTCCGCTGTCACTGTCGTCAGGGCTTCTCTGGCCCCCGTTGTGAAATCAATGTGGATGAGTGCAGCTCTAGTCCCTGTTTTCACGGTTTCTGCTATGATGGTAAGAAACAGCTTATGTTGGCAACATTCTTAATAACAGGCCCTCAAGATGGGAGGAAAGCTCCAGACATGCATTCATACACACACTTGCGCACGCGCATACACACATCTAATTTGTTGTGCTTTGCGCCAGTCATCTTCTGGCTTTGAAATCTGTTTCAGGATTTTCTAAAGAGGCACAGTAGTAAGTAAGTCCCTGATATTTGTGAACATATTTATCTTTATAGGGGGTCGTTGGCTTATAGGAGTTCTATTCAGTATGTAAAGTTTGGGGAGGAGAAGTAAAATCATTCTCGCAGTGTAATTATTAAGGTTTACAGTTACCGTAAAACAAAACATCTGTAAAGAAAGTGGATAAAACACATTAGAATGTGTCTCAAATATTTTTAATTATGGAGGAAGATGTTTTCAGGACAGTTAGATTGCTAAATCACCTTCCTTTGAGTTTGTAGCAGATAACATATAAACCACAGCTACGGCTAATTAAGAACAAAGTAAAACTTTACACATGCCTTGAGAGAGAAATCATGTTGCCCCTTCAGTTTGAAGCTAAATTTCTGGGGGTGAGGCTTCCCTATCACTTAATAAAGCATATCTTAGGCTCCAGCAGCATTCATCAATATGTATAATGTTACTGAGGGAAAAACATTTGGCCTAACAAGAGAAGGTTGCAGAAGCTTCTAGAAAGGACATCATCACAGGACATATCCTGAGAATATGTGCTCTATTTATTTAGGTTGTTGCTGAATAACAAGAAGAGCTGTTGCTACAAAGTTGCTCTGTTTTACCAAATCTGCCTATCATGCTGGATTTGTCAACACATGTGGCCTCCTGAAAATCTCTACATTGCAGTACAAGTCTACTTACAGTACAAGAAGTACATACTGAGCCTAGCCTGCTTTAATAATGTAGCAACACTGACTGTAACAGTCTTGCTGTACATTTGTGTAAGATTCTAATTATGGTTTAAGGCATCCCTTCTGCAATCATTAAAATTTTTAACGTGCACTTAGGTTTTATTTGGATAGATACCTCTGTCTTGCATCCTGAAGGATTTTACTGTATGTTTAGATTCAGAGATTTCCAGTGATGCAGAGAGAGGTGTGTAACCTGTAACTCTTCTTTTAGATTTCTTTTTTAGATTGTCTTTTGACTAAAATCTGTATCAGCAGATCAGACCCTTACAAAATTTCAGATCATTGCATCAGCCAACTATTTCATAATATTCCCAAGACACACAAAAAAAAAAAAAAAAAAAAAAAAATAAATTAACAAGATTTTGTCTTTGGAAGACAGAAATTCCCAGGCCAGATTATTCAATTTTTGATTCTTGACTGAAGTGCGTGGCTACACAGTAACAGAAGGCTGTGAGGCACTCCAAGAAGTCACTTGGGTGTCTTTCTCAGTATTACAGTCTCCTGAAGCTGTCACAGAACAGGAAATATTTTTAGCTAGCTCACAATGTATTGCTTTATAAATACACTTTTTTTTATTTTAGTTTTGACAATTTAATACATATTCTACATATCCATGTTGCCCATGATGCAAAATTGTGGAAAGCTGTTCATGTATAGTTGGGGAATCAAAGTCTAATGACAGAAGACAAGGTTATATTAATTCAAATAAACAGAAGAGTGTGTGTTCCTTATTTATTTATTTTTTTCAGTCAGTCACATTTATATTTTTAGCACATAACACGTTTGTTATTTATGTTATTAATGTTAGTTTAGACATTAATAACATAAATAACACATTCCCACTATCTCACATTCATAACCCATTAAAAATTGCCCTCCTTTTGACGCCATTGTTGCCTCCCTTTAAATATCCTGAACATAGTAAAATAGAGTGGTTACATATGGATTTAAAACTGTGTTCACTGGTGTCTCTGTCTGTCTTGCTTTTTCTTTTTCTCCTGAATTGTGATACTGATTTGACCCACTTTTAAAGCCGATGCTTTTGTAGGGTCACACTCACAGCTAATATGAATTACGTGGGAATAAATCTGACGTCAGGCATGAGAGTCCCACACATTGCTTTATGGAGCACACCTTACTGGTTCCTTAATATGACTTTATACAGAAATTAGTGCAAATGTTGTGGCTTAATGTAACTTATAGATGATAAATGACATAATTTGTAAGCCTAATTTGATTTCAGCCTTTATGTGTCATCTCAAGCATATGTAATTTAAAAACTAATTGGTCATAGTGATAAAAATGATGCAAACTATAAATCATGAATTATCGTAATGAAAGGTATGAATTACTTCCCACTGACCAACGATTGTTCTATAATTTAATACATTTCTTTTCTATGGATTAGAAAGATAAGATAATTCCTGTGCTATTACATTTTCTGGGTAGGACATGATCAGTGAAAAACATAATTCTGCAGCATAACGTTTGTACCGTCTAGCCATTAATGTATCCTGAAATCCTGCTACAGTTTCACCTTACTTGTTCTGTAAAACGAGATGTAATTGTAGTTGATTACTGTCTAAGGATCACTGTCTGTTCCCCTCAGTGCTACCGCACACCTCAGCCGGCTCTGTTGACCAATCCCGAGCATAACCAGGTCTCTTTAGGTTAGAGAGCAAGGGCCTCTGGATCCTACTGGCCGGTGCTCGGCAACAGCCAGCCACCAGGGACAGCATTGCATAGCCACAGTGGCTGAGATGAGTAATGCTGCTGCCACCCAGGACTTAAAGCATTTAATGAGAGTAATAGCATCTACACGCAAAAAGACAGAGTGACAGCATAGATTACGTGGTAAATCTTTGGGATAATGAAGAATCCTGGGACCCTCACTGGGGAAGTAATAAATTTACTCTTGTAAGAACTGCAATTACCTCTGTCACTGGCTGCCTGTACCCATGTTGTGCAGGAGAAACCGAGTGAGGCATCTCTATTTAACGTCATTAATAATTAAGAAGAGGGAGGAATGCATTATTAGGTGTGGGAGATTCTAAATTTTAATGGAAAAAAAAAACCTGGCATATTTATAGTATTTGGATAAAGAAAACCATAAGGATTTGAGATGTCCTTTTCTGTTGATCTACTTTCCCTCTTAGGTTATGCCCTGCGTGCATGTTGAGTGTGCTTCTTTAAAAGACAATATTTTATTGAGAAGAAACATGAGACAGCAATGAAGAATGTATGGCTTCTATAAAAAATGTTGATTTGAAGATGCTCATAATGGCAAAACCGATCAGACTAATGTTCAAGACGCATTTCCAACAAAGGCTTTACTGATGCTGCAGAAGGTGTTTATTTAAAGGTCATATTCACAGGGAAAAAAAAAAATTGGTTCCCAACGGTCATTATGCTTTATGCTAATAATCAGCACTTACCTTTGCCGAGATTTAGTACCCACAGAGCAATGAATTATTTTTACAGTACAAGGTCCTATAATTGTGCTACTATCTTTCTTCTAGTTGTAGATGGGTTTTACTGCCTTTGTAGTCCTGGTTATGCTGGCCTGAGATGTGAGGAAGACATTGATGACTGCGTGG
Organism: Poecilia mexicana; assembly: GCF_051168715.1. Classification (NCBI taxonomy): domain Eukaryota; kingdom Metazoa; phylum Chordata; class Actinopteri; order Cyprinodontiformes; family Poeciliidae; genus Poecilia; species Poecilia mexicana. Next base: position 19,145,672 of record NW_028263384.1, on the reverse strand, counting down.
ACAGTTTGTGCAGTCCCAACTCTGTCTGTAAGGATCTCCATCAGGTGAGTGGGGTTTTGTTTTGCAAATATATATATATATATATATATATATATATATATATATATATATATTTTTTTTTTTTTAAAAGCTTCAAACTGGGATGTGTCCTGTAGGCATGTATATTATTAGCAGTATTTGATAACAGAAGGATAGTTGCGCTATATTTTAATGGGAGAAATGCATGTTACATTTTTATGGCTCCTTTGCAGTGTAAAGTATTCAGTCTGGTTATCCTATTGAAACTGAGTAAACTGGTAGCTTGGCCCACACAGCTTTATTTCAATACATTAGAACGTCATTAAAACATTTAATTATAATTCAATTCAAAGCAATATATTATTTCAGTTCATTACACAAAGTGATTTTTAAGTGTCTGTAGCGGTTAATTAAAAGCAATTAAAAGGAAGGGTTGTTAATTGAAAAATGTTGCATTGTATTATGGGTTGCACAATCATGGGAGACCTTCTCAGTTGTCCTGCAGCCAGTCGCTGGCACCCTCCACAAGAAAGACTAGCCACGAAATGTGACCGTTCACAAACATATCAATGAAAATGTGCCTGTAATGAAAAAAGTGCGATAGAAAAAGCTATTAAAGTAATATATCTACTATAGCCTTGAGAGTATTCTAAATCAAGGCTCTTTCTGGATTTGTTGAGGAGATTTACAAGCACACACTTAAAACGCTTCAACAGATTTTAGCTTAAGAACATTTAAGAAGAAGCTTTTCTTGAAACTGAAGAAGAGCTTTTTAAATGTAATGGTAAATTCAGGACAAATCCTATTTGCTACTTGTGGAACATTTTACAAAATACAAAGAAAAATCCTACTGTTGCTCCTTTTCTAACTTTAAGTGGAATTCCCTAAAACCCCTTTTAGATACAACACACGAACAGACTAGAATGGCATCTCAGTCAATATGTTTTTAATCCTAATGTTGGGGAATAATTTTCATTATCTCATTATTCAAATAGGGATGGTTTTCGGAAACTTCTTGTTTATACTTCTTGTTTGCCTCTGTGAACACCTCGTGCTGTGGAGCTTTTGCTTATTTTGGAGAATTGCAGTCCCTGAAGGTGACTTAGCAGCAAAAATGAGATTATGTTCTTTTGCCAGGGGTAAGGAATTGGAGTCTCCTGGAGGTATCTAATTTATCACAAGATGACGGCATTTTCCCTCTCTGCCTTTTGAGCCTATATAGTGCAAATTATAACAGGCAAAGTTTAAAGGCTTCCCTCTGCTGCATGAAATAGTGGTTATATTGCATTAGGCCAAAAGTTGCTTTAGAGCATTCAACAGTATGTTGACATGTTAGGATTCGCATCAACCCTTCACTGCAGCCCCTTATATTGTATGTAAAGAGGTATTTACATCAGAAAGCAATGGGCACAAAACATTTATCCGCCATGTTGTGATTTATCACCATAACTCATAATGCAAAAATGGCTAAGTGACAAGCAGTCCACATGTTGATTCAAATCCACAAGATTTAAATAGAACTGTAGAGACAATTTATGACACAGGATCTCCAAAAATACTAATACATACATACAGGGGGTTATTATTTTTTTAAATTTGCTATTAACAACCTTTCCCTGTCAGAAACCACAGTTGTAATACCGCATGCTTATAAAAGCTCATATTGTGTATATTGAATGGCACCGAGGAACAGGCTTTCATAATGTCCGTAGGGTGGAGAGTAGGAGGAATACATCTGCATAGTGGTAATAGGAAAATGTAAGACTACCATGACTCTTTGAGTTTAAACAGATTTCCGGAGGAAAGAATATTTGTTCATGAGTAGGAAGTTATATTCTGCAGTGTTTTTTATTCATAATGTTTTCAAATGTTTTAAGAATTCCATCATCTTGCTCAAGAAATTAGCGGGATGTAATATCTGTTACATGACAAACCAATTAACAGCTTCTTGTTGCGTATGCATCCCATTCAAAAAAATGTGACATTGCAATTTGTACCTATCTTTAGCTTAAACACTTTTAATACCAAGTGCAGATGAGTCAAAATTTCCCTCTGTTTATCTAGTAGTGTTTCCAATTTTTCTGTTGCAGAGCTATGACTGTGTGTGTCAGTCCGGATGGGAGGGGAAATACTGCCAACGAGAAATTGATGAATGTTTGTCGCTGCCTTGCAAAAACAACGCCACCTGCGCAGACCTTCTTGACGGCTACAAGTAGGTTGTGCTATTTGGCTCGAGGGCATTGTCCTCACAATTCGCATCAGATATTTAATAAATGCATAAAAAGAAGCTGTTTAGAGGCAGCAATATGTCCTTCCACTGACAGCGGGGATAATGAATTGCAGATGGCAAGTAAAACAAATGAGACAATCAATGGCTCACAGCATGGAAAGGTTTCAGGGGATCTGGGACTCATCGGAGAAGAGAGCCAGTGGTGCAGCTTCGGCTTATGCCCCGCTCTCACTGGGGACACGTAAAAGTGCTTCAGGTGGAAAAGTTGGGGGTTGGACAGGAATGCAATGAGGAATCGTTGCCAACTGTGTAGCGCTTGCTGTCACTAAGTGAAATATCCACCTGGCTTTAGAGCAAGTACTTCAGATTCACACACACACACACACATAGACGCGCAGGTATTCTCATTCTCTATCCCATGTCCCTCTTTCTATGTTAAGCATGCAAGCATTTCCTTTTAATCCCCACTCAGCACTCTCACCTTTGGTGTCCTACATTCAGCCATCCAGAATTAAAAGCTTCTCTCACCAGCAGTGCAATTAACCTGCAAATTTCCCACACTGTCTTACACAAAGATGCAGGACAGAAGTGCCGGCGTGTATGACATTATACTTGTATGCTAGAGAATGTGTAGAATGCAAATTACCGCACATTACTCTACAATAGCATGCAAAGTATTAATGTCCGTTTGATCACTTTCATTTTATTGTAATGTTAGAGTGACAGATTTGGATGTTTTGGTTTTGGTTTTTTTCACAATTTTTTTTTTTTTACAAATAGTCTATGGTCATATTTTCACACTTTCTACTCTTATGCAATCATATTGTTTCTGTGGATGTATTTTATTGGAACTTACTGTAACATAGTAAAAATATGCTTCACTTTCAAGTGGAAGGATTCAAAGTTGAATATTTTTCACAAGTAAAAATAAAAATGTTTTGCATTGAGAATACCGTAGCTATTGTCTACAACACTCTAAAAATCAGCGCCTTATCAAACCTTTGGCCTATTCTCAAGTCGTTTGACCATAGTGATGATAAATGGAAGTTGACGGGCAGTGGTTGTTTTCTTCCACATGTAGTACTTGTCACGTTGGCCATAAAGTGGAATTTTGGTCTCATTTGAGCAGAGCGCATTTTCCGTATGTTTGTTGTGTTCCCTTGTGTAAAACTGGGCGCACAAGTATCAGGGGAACTTGCTTCATTTAATGCTTCTGAGGGCAATTAGTTGCATGGAAGTTTGTTTTCGGTGTGAGACTAAAACGGAGATGAAAGCACAGTACACTTTTGTTGTTTTTCATGCATAAATATGCACATTTTGTAAAATGTGTTAAATTATCCTAGCCTGTTGTACATTCTTTTGGATCAAATTATGCTATTTTTAATAAGTGCACAATATTTTTTGTTATAATTTTTGGCTTATTGTATTATGTCATTCATTTTAAGATTTTATATATTTAAATGTATGACTGACCACGACAAAAACAAGAAACAAGTCTCCCCAGGACGTTTTGAGTTATTTATAGATTCTGAAAGTGTGGATTGACATGAGACAACATAGAAATTAAAATATTTGAATGTTGACACTACGGAAATAAGATCCAAGCCGGCGCTTGGTACACCCAGACGTCTTGCACAGTTGAATGGTTGCCATGGGAGATTAAAGGATTTCTCAAGCAATCATGAAAGAACAAAGGCAACACTCTAGCTATGTTTTTGATGAGGGAACGACATTGTAAAATCATGAACGTACTTAATTTACTGAACTACTTATAAAACACCCTTTCTTGTACGTAATTTATTTAGGAATTGTTTTATTAGTGTTATTAAATTACTGTTATTAAATTACTTCTACGTGTCTCCCGTCACTTGTATTCAAGGTGTTTTTGTTCACCGGGCTGGACAGGTGTGGACTGTGCACAGGATGTGAATGAGTGTGATTCTGGACCCTGTCTAAATGGAGCTCGGTGCACGCAGTCAGACATACCTGGGGAGTTCTCCTGCACCTGTTCCCCCTTCTTCACTGGCCTCTTGTGTGACCTGCCTTATGACCCCTGCGACTCCCTCCACAACCCCTGCCTGCACGGTTCCACCTGCCTGACACGCTCCAATGGAACAGCCTCTTGCAGATGCCCAGCTGGTGAGAGAACTCTTTGCAGCAGCCTCATAGTTTCGTTTCTATAATTGTCCCCCATTTTCAGTAATTTCTACATGAAGTATTTAAATAGCTGTTGCAAAGCTCAATCGAAGTTGCAAAGAAAAAATAGCATATATGCTTTATTTACCTTCCATCTGAATTATATTATTTCTATAAAATGTTGCTTTATTAACAGATATTAAAGCAATTCTAGAAAGCCCAGCAGTTGCTTGCTCTTTTGCTTTTCTCCCACATTCAATGGATGCCGCATCACTGCCGAAACAACAAATATATGTTGGTAAGGCATATATTTGTGCGGCACAGATGTGTTGTCAGACTTAAATGCCTACCATAAGTAAAAAAAATAATAATATGGTGAGATCAGAGAGTGCAGAACTTAACTGGGATACAACTGTGTTGATTGCAAAATAACTGTCTATTCTGATTTTATTTTTATTTTTTGGGTATATCCTGCTATGCGGTTTAGCCAGTCTGAAGCAATTTAAAAAATAGGAAATGAATGTTGAAAATATCACCTTAGCTTATTAAAGGTTTAACTTTTATCAAGTATTTATTCTCTCTGTGTGTCTCTTTCTCTCTTCCTCTGTCTCTTTTTCTCTCGTTTGCTGAAGTTTACATAAATGATTTTCAAACTAATTTTAAGTTATTATCTTGAACAGTCATAGAACGAGAGAAAGTCTGAGAAAGAACAAAGAGAAAGTCTGAGAAACAACATGCCCAGGTGGTCTGAGACCGGCTGGGCATGTCAGATACTTAAACCAAACCATGAAAATAGAACGTAAGAAAATGCCTCCTTCTGGATCAGACGGATGATGACTTTCATGGAAAATAATTGCATTTCTGCTCCAGGTTTGCAGCCTCTGAGTAAGTGCATGCTACTCTGTAATATTTATGCGCAATAAACTCTGTAATATTTTATCAGAAATATACAGAAATGTTTTTTTGATGAATGAAGGGTATTTCATTACACATATATTGCATGTTTGCAGAATTTACAAGTATATATCTGGTATGTAGATCTTTATATGTTTGATAAGTTTAAAAAAAATTCTCACTGTCTAGTGAAACTAGTATTTTCCTGTATTAAGTAAGCTAAGGATAACCCAACTTTTTTATTTGCTAACTGCCACAATACTAAGTGAGTATTTCTTTATTTTTATTTAAACACTCTTTAAATTCAGAAGTTTGCATGTATTTACTTACCATCAGGTAAAATTGCCATTAAAGTGCATGACATGGGTTAACATTTTGATTATCCATCCATTATCCAACACACTTATCCCTTGCGGGGTTGCCATGGGTACTGCTGCTTCTCACCATCCCAACCCAAATGACCAAACAGAGGATCTCATCCACAAACTTAAGGAATTTGGTTCTATAAAAGCAAAATGAATAAATAAAACACAGTAACATCAGTAAACATGATGTACAGAGTTCCTTAAAATAAATGATGCAAAATATTTAAAAGGCCAGCTTAAAAAAAGGCCATTTATTCAGGGTAAAATTGTTTTATCCAGAATTATTTAACACATTAACATCAATAACATATTGGTGTTTGCTTTTTTAAACTTATCAGGTGGTTGAGCATTCCTGTACACAAATCTACTTGTATTTAACAACAAGCTGGTTGCATGTAGATTTTACATGGATTTTTGCTTGCATTGAAAATGAAAATTTTAGTTCTGTTAGATTTTATCCAACATTTATATAATAGAAATTGATTTATTTTTTCTTTACTTGCTAACTTCTCATCATACAGGTTGGATGCTATGAGGTTGCGCTGTAACTAATGGCTCTCTCTGCACAGAGATGAAAGAGATGTTGCCAGATATAAATAGAGCAGCTGGGTTAGTTTCAGAAAGGTTCCTTGGAGAGGAATAGGAAATTGGGAACTGGCTGCATACATTACAACAAGAGCTTTGCGTGGGCTTGGTCGTTTTCTCTTCACACAAGCGACTGTGACTCACTACTCTTCCTTATTATTCACCATAAATCCAACCTACATAACAGTCACAGAGCTGTTATACAACTTGTGACTTGAGTTGTTATTTACCATTGAACATAGGTTATAAGTCAAGGAAATTGTGTTGGCTTCACAGTATGTCTAATTAGATTTTTGAAAAATCTGCATATGTCTGCAGATTTAATCCCGAAGGCAAATTGTGTGTCACATTCTGTAGATGACCATCAGACATGAATGTTTTCAAGGTTATTTTACTTTTATTTGGTTCATTTATTGTTCTGTATAGCTTCTGGTGAATGTTCACTAAAGGACACTGAAACGTAAAAAGATTTGTTTTTAATGGAGACTTATTAGTCTTATTATGGACCTTGAGTGTTAACTAAGTTCAAAAGCAGTTTCGCAGTAGTTGGTGGTCAAAGACAGCCTGCAGGGGTGTGTACTACAGAACTGCTTCGAAATTCATCCATCCGTACCTGCTTCATCTTCTTCAGGCCCATGGAGGCCTAAAGCTCAACCTTGCTGTCTTTGGACCAGATGAAAAATACACTTTGAATATGACCCCAGTTTATCACAGGGCTTTTGCAGAGCCAGAACACCATATGCACTCAAGGTCATATTTATGGTCAATTTAGCATTTCTGATTTTTTTTTTCATATGTCTCTGGACTATGAGGTAAATCTGAGCTACAAGAAAAAAAAAAAAAAAAAAAAAACAGGAACAAGGATAGCATGGAAATACAGAAAATATGTGGCTAGCTTGACATCAGTATATATTGGTTGGTTTGCACAATTTGAATTCTTGAGAATTACTTCAGTTTAACATATATTATTTTTCCACTACAATGAAATTGAATTTCTGTCCATTTACCATATGTGGGATTTAACACAAGGACTGAAATTGTGTAGACCCTTTCTAGTCTAACTAGGTGACAGATTGACAAGTGGCAGGAGGAAGCTGGGATCAAGCCCACAACATTTAGATAACAAGACATTGACTCTTCAAACTGAGTCACAGTCACCCCGTAGCATGTTTTCTTGAAAACCAAAAATGTTTCCAAAATCACATTTGGAGGACTATCAAACTTGTCATCAAATTTTATACAATAGATCCAATCTGATATATTAATCAGGATCTTCTACACCTGCTGCTACAGATATTTTCACATCCATAATACTTAAGAATTGTTTTTGTTCCTGGTGTTAAATAGGATAACATGAACACACTCCATAGGTACTGTCAGCAATACTACTACATACTTCCTTTTGTGTGTCAAGAATGACACGTATTATCTTTGTGTTCATGGGATATTTTAGTCATTTTTAATAAAGACAATTATTTGTAATGAATTTTGTAGTATAATAATTTTCACAGAAGATTGATTTTATTAGGGGTGCACCGATTACAGTTTTCTGGCTGATCAACAATCTTTAAACTTTACCTTTAATAACATAAAGTTACCTAATTTTTAAAGTTCAATCAGTAATACTTTTATAACAAATTTATATCAGTAATGATTTCTTGGTTAATGTCAAGTTGTCATAACAAACACATTTTGAATAATGTCAACTTTGTATTAAAAGTGTCATAATTTACTGAATGATTATGACAACAGTCATAAATATTCATGAAGGCTTATTCATGTTCATGACAGGTGTTATGTCATGTTTATGACAGTGTCATGACAGTCTTATTCACCCCCCTTCAAATAAAGTGTTACCCTTTATTTTTATTATAGATAAACTGTATTAGAATTAAGATGGGTTGGTTCTCAAAACTAGCTGGGGAAACCCATAGAGACTCTATGAAAAAAATACACTACATATAAACTTATGCCATGTGATTGACTGAACCATCTTTTACTTAATTTATCATAGGTTGTTTTCAAACAGTCAGATGAATGGATCAAAGCTCCTGTATTTGTCTATCAGCAAGAACGGAAACTTTTTTTTTTTAAAATAAAGACTTAAGTTTCTCTACTTTGGTATCAGCTTTTGAAGGACTATCACCTGTAAAACTTGGACTCAACTACTGGATTTTGGAATGAAGCCCGATCCTGAATATTCATTTACCTTAACTCGTAAACTTTGAACTCTACATACAGTATGTAATATTGTGAGACTTTTACCGTGGAAAGCAACTATTGCAAGATATTGCTGACAAGTTTGTAAAATAAGTTACTGTATTTTATGGTGTGACAAAAATTAAGATGTCAAGAAATGTTTCCACTACCACTGTAGAGACGTAGACTCAGGTTGCCTCTTCAAAATAAGGTGTAGTTGTCAAATAAATAGGCACACAAGATTCTAATAATTCTGATCATTTTACAGCAAATGAGCAAATATAGAAAATGAAATCAAACTTACTCAAAAACTGCTTTACAGTTTGTTTTTTAAAGCCAGTATTTTACTCAGAATGTTGAGTTTTAATTCAAATTTCTAGAAATCAAATTTTAAAACAAATCAGTTCCTGTAAACTGTGCCATACAAAATACACAGTTTGAAATGTGAAAATCAATGACTGATTGATTGAACTGAGCTAGAGGATTTTCTTTGTCAAGACTTTTTATCAAGGCTGTCTTTGATCAAATAAGTTACACAGTTCTTCAGAAAAAAATATGCATTCTTACTTTGTCAGACTTTCTGCACAGATTGTTTTTATAAAGATAAGTGTGTGGTCATAGTTTTCCCAAAGTACTTAATTTAGGGTTAGGGCATTTTTAAAAATTGTTGATGTGGCAACTTTAGTGTTCCTCAGTTCTTCATGTTCTAAAAGGCAGTCATTTAGAGGTTTCTAGTGGGACTAACATTAAAGGATTTTTGCACAACACAGTCACAATGGGAGTGAGTTTTGTCTACAAAGGTACACCGTGTGAACCTGGAGGGCAAAAACCAAAGTTTGCTGAATGAAATAAAAAGAAAATATAGGTGCAACAGTCATCCTTTGATCACGGAGAGATTGTATAAGAAGGTTTTGTTCTTGCGAACAATGACTGTGCTGAGACTCTGACCAGGAGGCTAAAGTCATCTTTTCTGACTGGCACAGCTGTTCCGCTTTCCTCCTAATGAGGAGACCCAGCGGGGAGTGGCAAACCTCATAGAAGAGAAACCTGAAAATGAAGGAGTTAGGGGAGTGTGTGTGTAGTGCGTAGGGTTCCTGGTCAACAACAACAACAAACGAAACAAATAACACTTAGCTTTTTTACAATGAACCATATTGTCACCAGCGGCTTGACATTCAATGTACGTATAGAGAGGTTATAACACTGACCCTAACCTTGGAACATTGAGTGTGCTTCCTGTCGCCTACTTAGACTGGATCTGTGAAGCCTTTACGGGGGACAGGCTCAACCAGCAAAGGATTTCTCTTTTTCAAATGAGAGATTTGGTTTCCTGTCTTCTTGCTAAAAACACAATATATACGGTATATGTTAGAAACTATTTTAATTTGGCCTACCATAGAGATCTGTAGTCTATCGGCTAATATTTGTTGGTGACAAAATTGGCTGACATCAAAACACAGCAAGCAGGAATCCAGTTAGTCACCATTGAGATGATGCCTGTCATTGCCAGGTCTTCCTTGAAATGAGATGTTTTTTAAAGAAGAGCTGGCAATAATAGGCAGCAGCATAAAACAAAATGGTTACAAATGTTACATACAAATAACATCCACAAAAACAACCTAAAAAGTTGTAACACCTACAAATTCCACTCAATATGGCTTAATCAGTGTTTTCACATTGATTAAGAGTGAAGTGCATTAGAGTAGAGATGCATTAAGCATTTTCTCAATGCTGATGAGAATTAGACAATTATTAGTTTGACCAGAGCAGATGGTCAGTGAAAGCACTATGCTTAAATACTAACAGATAATGCAAACAGCAACACTCAGCAGTGTGGGAATTGTTAAAAATATGTTCAGAAAACCAGGAGATTTAGATTTGAAAATATTTTCATTCAACCAAGAAGTTTGTTTCCCCACAGTAGTGAGACACACACCTTTCAAAAGATTGTGCAAAAAAAAAAAATCAAATATTAAATTGAAGTTATCTGGGGGTTTTTTTGGGTTTTTTTACATTTTGTTTAATTTCCTTAACTCTCATCTCAACATGTGTCCTCATGACAGTAAAAGGGTTACAAAGTGCCATGTCTAAAAATGTTTTATTTTTCTCAATAATCAACAGAAAAAGTGTTTTTGTGTGAGAGAAATCAAACTCTTATGATTGCTGCGTAATATTTTCAATGTTTTCACTGGTACTTTGACAAAATCTACATCAGGAGCGGTACTGGCAGTTTCCTGGGCAAGCAACATTCAGCTCCCTGTGGTTTAATCTGTTAGTGTCTTCAGTATACTGGTGTGGTCACGCTTCAGGAATAAGTCTCTGCAGTCTGGAGTTTAGTTGAACCTCGAAGATTTTATTACAAACTGCAGCCTAAGTCAGCACATCTGAATCACGAGGAATTCTTGGCCCGATCATAAAGAAGTCCCCCCGCTGGACAACGTCCCAGTTATAAGGCTCTGACAAACACATATTGCCCAAAGTAAACACATTACCACATACTTTTATGTTCCACATTTATGTCTTCTTTGGGTCCTGAGGGTGGATTGTCTGCTGCTGCGTCTGGAGTACATAGATTAAGCTTGTATTTTGAGCTCGGTGTCTTTTGACCTTTGACCTGACGGTTTTTCCCAAACATTCTGTTGTGGGATTGAGTCCTCTGAAGTGAAGGGGGTGATGGATGATGGGGAAGGGGGAGGAATGGTGATGGGTCAAACCTGCTAAAGAACTGGTTCAGGTTTGAGTTTGCCTCCTGCTACACATTTAAGTAATGAGCTATGCCAGTTCAAGAATTGACACACACCTAATATAAACCATGCACCACCTCAGATGAGTTAAAAAGTCTCTTCTTATTACATTTGTTTTGTCCTTTTGTAAAGGAGTTGGATTGTGTGAAGCATAGCAGACCTGTTTCAACTGATAAACCAGCTGCCCCAACAGATGAAGTATATCTGAATAGGCAGGTTTACTTTATGGCATCGTAGAAGATCATTCTTTCTGTGTCACAGGAAAATAAAGAAGCACTGTATAGAAAATAAATTAAAAACACACAAAAAAAAACCTTTCAGTAATGATGAAAAATATCAAATAAAAAAAAATAGCCAAGATATGATAAGACCATGCAGTATTTTATAAACCAAGAAGGAATATTTTCCAACCTTCCTCTTTCAAACAAGTAGCCAGTGCAATGATTGCACTGACCTGATGTTTGAATGCAAATTATATTTTATGTATTACTTTCTGTATTAGAGAAGAATTGCTCCACACTTGGATTTATAGAAACTGCCGTGGCTTAGATGACGGGATCCTGTTGATCATACAGGTTAGTTTTTTAAGCTTTTTCTTTGTATATTTGTTTTTTTATTACTAATACTTTTAGCATTGTGCCTTAGGAAACCAGCAAAGGAACTTTAAATGTCAACGTAGCTGTACTTAAAACTCTCAAGATAAAATCAAAAATTAAAGGTCAAAGATCGGCCATTTAGGATGCAATTCACTGCATGTAAATTAAGGACAATGGTTTTGCTTAATATTTTGAAAGTGAAGGCACGCAGAGAATAAATAAGCATTATTATGTTGAAAATGTTAGGTTTCGAATTAAAGAGTGTTCCCCATTGGGGAAGGGTCAGAAAAGGTCAGTAATATTTGATTGTTGAGGGCAAAGGCTAATCTTTTCCTTAACTTTGAGACCTCTGTTCCAAGCGTAGACAACTGATGCATACAAGAAGTGGCGGAAAATCATTATTAAATCAACTGTGTTCATAAAAAATACCATACCATACCATACCAACTTTATTTATAAAGCACTTTAAAACAACCACAGCTGATACAAAGTGCTGTACATCAAAACACAACATAATAAAAAAATAAGAACTTACAGTTTAAAAACAAAAACATACAATTTAAAATTAGATCCCGCTAGAGTCGAGAGCCAAGTAAAATAGATGGGTTTTAAGACGAGCTTTAAAAGTGGACAGTGAAGGGGCCTCTCTGACCTGCAAAGGCAAGTTATTCCATAATTTGGGGCCCATGACAGAGAAAGCCCGGTCCCCTCTGAGCTTCCTTCTTGATCTCTGTTCCTCCAAAAGCAGCTGATCTGCGGACCTGAGAGACCGATAAGGTATGTATGGGTGAAGAAGCTCAGAGAGGTAAGCCGGGGCAAGTTTATGTAGTGATTTAAAAACAAACATAAGAATTTTAAAATGAATCCTAAAATATACAGGCAGCCTGTGAAGTGAGGCCAGGACAGGGGTCACGTGTTCCCTCTTTCGAGTTCCTGTCAACAGTCGTGCAGCAGCATTCTGTACTAGCTGCAGACGTGAGAGCAGCGACTGACTGACTCCCAGATAAAGTGCGTTACAGTAATCCAATCGAGTTGAAATAAAAGCGTGGATCACTGTTTCAAAATGCTGCCTGGAAAGAAAAGATTTCACTGACGCCAATCGCCTTAAATGATAAAAGCTGGACTTAACCACGGCTCTGATTTGGCTGTCCAATTTGAAATCACTGTCCACCTTAAAACCAAGATCTGTAATAACAGGTTTAAAATATACCTCCAAAGGTCCCAGGTCAACAGAGGAGGACTCAAAAAATGGGTAAATACAGAAAGAAACATTTCCATCTTTAACTCTAGAATGTCTCATACTCTGTGAAGAAATGCATGATTTTTATATCTTTAAATCTCTAAATCAGCAGAATATTAATAACAAAATCTATCTACTTATGGTATATAACAGCACAGCATAGCTGTCGGATATGTGAGATATTAATCAAAATTCACTGAGAACATGAGCATATTTACAGTTTTGTCGAATAACACAGATTTTCTGTTTTCAATTTTTCTAGCAAAAATTCTAATGCTTTTAACATTTATGTAATATATAGACAGAATAAACTAGCAGTAGCATGAAAAACTAAACTGGAATTATCTGCTATGGGGAAAAGGAGGGCCTGAACTGTTAATGACACCCCAACACTTTCTTCTTTATTGAGGAATATTTTCATAGGTTGCCTCAATGGCAATGATCCTCATAAACTGGTTTCAAAAGTATTTATTGCTAACATTCTGTCATTTTATCCCGACAAAGAATAAAATAAAAGAATGGAAAGTGTTACACTTTGTTGATTCTCAAAGACTTATGTAATCGCTCAAACCCAGTAACCTCCATAGTTTATTTTAATCATTTGAGAAAATACAGCTTTATTCATCTTAATTCTTTATAAAAGTTTGATTTTTCTTTCTAACAATAAAAAGACTTGCAATCCCAAACGTTTATTAATATGATTATGAAGCACAGAGGAAAGAACAAGTGCATCTAGCCGTTTCTGCTGTTGTCACAGGCCATTTATTGGTGATGTTTGTTTATGGTTCAAGGCCTGATTGTGCTTTGAAAAATGGGTAGGAAGCCAGTCCTTCTGACAAAATTAATATAGGTATTTTAGTTTGCTGTTTATAGCTTTAAGTGGCTTTCTGCGGGTGGCTTACAATATTTTCTTATAGTATGTGTAGAGCTATAGGAGGAAAAACAGAAGCTATGGGTTGTGTTTAATGATCTCAAATAAGTGGTTTGGCAGTTTGAAGCCGACTAGACCTTTGCTGCATGTAAAACTGCTGTGGTCACAGTTAATAATGCCTCTTGAAAACACAAAAGCAGAGTGTGGTAAAAAGACTGCATAGGCACGCTGTGAGCTTGACATCAGCTGTGGTTAAGCACTTGCACATCATAGTAAGGAAGAGGTTGGTGGCGTCATTTATACATAATGCTTAAAAATAGGTCCCAGGTTGGTTACAGCTGTACGGTAAACAAATTTTAAATAAACTCGGTGTTTAATCATTTTGTGCCTTCATTTGCAGAGCTGAAGAGGTGGTCCAGGTGTTGAAGAGAGTGGTAAATAGGCTTCACTATCCTGGTTATATGCAAGACTTTTCTATTCTCAACCCACTTATTCAAGTAACCCACTTTTTGGTTGCATGAAGGATTGAATTCTGTACTCTTTGAACTGCAGAAACAGAACATAAATCAGATTCAACTATAATTTATAGTGTTTTTGCTCTGGTTTAACATTTTATTTATGCTATTTAAATTATTATTATTTTTACGTGATTTCAAATTTAAAAAAAAAATACTAGTGAGAAACTTGTCAGTCACAGGAACCGAACAAGTTTCAGCTTGAGGCATGAACCCATGACTGGCTTTTTAGAAACTCAAAATATCCAATTATATATAAACTTGATATAAAATGAAGTCCAAGGAAGCACAAAAATTAGGCAATGAAAAGTTATATTTTCCTGCAATAGCATCTTTGGTTTGTCCAGATTTTGAGAGGACATTGCAGAGTCCAGATACCAGAAAGCCTGAATAAAATACAGGAGAGAATATTTCTTCTCTCTTTTAAAAAGTAAGTGACACAAGCCAAATTCAAAAATGTTTCTAGAATTTTGGATGTCTTAGACTTATTTATAATCTAAGTTCTTCAAGACATACATGCAGTATCTGCTGAACTAATAGTAGCTAGTAATAGCTTCGGTATTTATTAACATATGCTGACAAATTCTATTTTAAAAATTATTGTAAAACTGTGTTGATCTTGGAAATCAGCTGCAAAAGTCTGATTGGTGCTTCATGAGACAAAACGTATAAACTAACCAAATAAACAGTTTGAAAACCAATTTCAGCTTTTTTTTTTTTTTTTTTTTTTTGCAAGATCTGAGCATTAAAGAATTATTGTCTTCTTGTAAATGTTTTGAGGCCAATGTGAATTTTAATCTTAGCTGAATACGATAACCAAAGAAATAAACAAACAAAAAGCTCTCAAATCCAAAGCACAATAGATTCCAATCAACATCTTAAACTCAGAAGGTCAGAACTGTGACTCAAAACCTGCAGTCATATTGTGTTTTCATTTGGGTCAGATAATCCTGTGCAGATTAAACCACCAGTGACATCTGACATTTGATGTGTGACAGCACACAGATGAAACCACAGACAGAGATCCTAATCTATATTGCAGAAGCAGTGGGTGATACAATTTTAAATAAGCCTCATCTTAGAAACTGTTACATCTGTGTGGCTGAAGACAAAAGTCTCAACTGTGCCAGTCCAAACCAAACTTACACTTGCAAAAAAAAAAAAAAAAAAAAAGACATTCATCATTTTCCAATTGAAATGTCAATCAAAGTTAGCTGAGTATCCACTGGGGATTACGCACAATTTCTTCTCCTCTGAGACAGTTACTGGCAGCTGCAGTGATCGCATACTGTAGCTCCTGCCAGATGATGGAATGGCTTTGTGGGCTCTCGCCTTGGGTATCCCTTTCTGTACTCTGTCAAACAGAAGCCTCCAGTCACTGCTTAGTGGTAGAAGATGCATTACATTGCATTGACATTCGAAATAGTCCCCAAGGTGCTCCACTGTGCCTTTGACTGACAGACCAGCTAAGAAAGCTGTGTTGTCCCATAATTCACAAACCACACTCTTCTCTCTGTGGTCTTATATGTCCCTGGATGCACTGAGTAGTGTCACTGCCTTTATCTTGCCTTTTTATTTATTTATTTATTTATTTTTTTGCTTTACTTTGTAATGTATCAAAATTGGAGCACCGTTCTTTTTTGTGTGTGTCATTTTGAAAATACAAGAAGATGAGGAAAATACTGATACAAACATAGTGTTTTGTGTCTTTACACAAAACATGTTGGTAGCAACAAATAATATTGTGAAAATTCTAAAATCCAATTCCATTTTTTTTTCTGTTGGGATCATACATGCATTCTTGTTTGTATTTACTTACACTTTTAAGTGTCAAAATTCAGTTGTCATAAGTACTTCTGCTATGCACAAGTGTTTTGGCTTTTGCATTGAGCATAGTACTACTACTGACAGTCATGTCAGTCAGATTCCTGCTGAAGCTGGCAAGGCCATCTCCCAAGAGACCGCAAAAAAGTTTTGTTCTTGATTGTCCCATCCAGTTCCTTCTGTACCAGTTAAGGCTTAGGAAAGTATTACATCAGCTTTACCGTAAAAAAAAAAATAAAAAAAAAATCTTAGTGTCTTCTCTGAGCTGGACTCGCGTTTGTTATTGCTGGACTACCAAGGCGGCTTGTGGGATTTCTTTCACTGGAGCAAAGCTAGATGTGGAAGTCTCCTCATTCAGTCTTGCCAACTTGTTGATTGTTATTTACAATTACCATTTAAATCTTTTCCTGATGTGGCACTTGTAATGCATTAATGGCAACAGGTTACTGAATAGCAATGGCATTAAAGCCATTGCAGCATAAACTTTATGTAAGGGGCAAATGCGAAGATGACTATGTTATTTTAAAAATCCTATCTTATAAATATCAACACACATCTGAATTAAACATCATCGTCCGCATTGTCATTGAGGAGAATCTCAGAACAATTGGTCTTTGTCATGTCATAATGGCATCCTAGGATAAAAAAGAAAATTGCAAATTATCATGTATATTGTAAACTAACAAAGGATATAAGGACAATTGACTATTAATAATTACTCATGCATAGGTTTTGCAAGGGGTAGAACTAGATCTTATTTCTAAACATGGGTTGTGCTTCTGCTTCCATTAAATTTTCAAAAATATTTTGAGAAATTTCCTGTCAAATTATTGCAAAAATATTATTTAAACGCTCCACACCAAAGGACTGCGAGAATGACTGACATTCAACAGCTTAAAGACCTTACTGTTTGTGGAGGGCAAGTGGTGGACATATGGCAAACACATGGATCGCATATTTACACACTTTGAAGCACTGGATGGAATTTAATAAAAATCTGCAAGACCTTCGGACACTTAATAAACACAACCGTGAGCTTATTAGCAAACAACAAACCTCCTGGTGTTTAAACAATGTCAAGACAGGGAAGGGGTGAGAGGTTAAAATTGTATTTTAGATTTTGTTATTTTCCGCATTACTTTATTTATTTATGCAATTATTTAATTATTTATGACCAGAATAATTGAATAATTAAAACAAAACACTTGTTTTTATACTATTTTCATAAGAAAAAGACATGCCTTTTAGTTTTGTACTAGTCACAAATCCAATCTTGTTCAACATAATCTATTCCAAAAGAGCTCGTTCGCTTTCAAAGACGGTTTGTGTTGTCTCATGTTGGATTCAATAATACCAAGATGGTTGATTTGTTATACGGAAAAGAAATCCAATAGCCAACTACCAAAGATAAATAGAAAATCTCCCGCAGGCAGAACATTACACACTCCCAGGCTGCCTTAAAATGTACAAAACATCCATGCTGATGTGCTTAGCTGTGCTACCCCTCAACCCTCTAATGAACGAGGCCAAAAGAGCTCTTGGGCTTAGCCTCTCCCTCTTACCCTAACTTAACAAGATGTCCCCATACTCCCTGGCTTTTTCTCTCACAAACACGCACACGCACGCATGCATGAATACTGGCACAAAAGCACGGCCATGCACAGACACACACACCCACCCCCCAAACCCCAAACCACTAACCCTCAGACCAATCTGTCTGTGGCACTGTAGTATTATTAGACTTATACACTCTCAAAGGGGAAACACTGAGGGCTGAGAGCTGGAAGATGAGATATGCTACAGGGGCTAGTAGTTCCATTAAAATGGCATTCACCGGAGCCTTTGTTATCATCGGCCTTGACGTTTTCAGGATGTAGTGAGGATTGCTGATCCATGACCATCTCATCTATCTTTCAGGCTTCCAAGGAAGTTTGTGTGAAATTGACACCAATGAGTGTGGTTCAAACCCATGCCAAAACCATGGGAAATGTGTGGACCAGGTCAATGCTTTCAGGTAAAAAATATTAATAATCTTTTTTTTTTTTTTTCTTTGTCTCAGGAACTTCAAGATACTCACACGTTGTATACATTTTACTTCAGGTTTGCTTAAAGCTGCAGTATGTAACTTTAACAAAAATATATTTCTTTACATTTTTTTTTTAAAACTGTCACTATGTTGTGACAGTATGATATGTAGCAGGTAATCTGTGAAAAAATGTAGCTCCTCTGCCTTCTCCCAGTGCTCCCAGTGCTAAGTAGAAACAACAAATGAGACCCAGGAAGAGGGTCTTAGTGCTTGTCAATCACAATCTCGTATGCTGCTTCTCGTTCCTCCTCTCTCTCTTGCTCTCTCATACTGCTGCAGCTTTCCCCTGATTCTGTTGTAAATGCTAGACTAGTTAGCATGATGATGGTGGATGAATGAGTTCCCTGTAACAGTTAGATATTTCTGCACTATTAGCACATTCAGCAGCAAATGCATGACGCAGAATGACAGCGATAAGACCCTCCTCCTGACACTGATTGGTTGTTTTTTTGGTCGGGAGTGGTGCATTTCTTCAGATGGCAATAATGGCTATGCGGAAGAGGTGGAGGAGATCGATTAGCTGTCTCATAACATGCCGTCTCAACACAATGAAAGTTTTAACAAATATGTAAAACTTAGTTTTTATAAATATGTAAAAAAAAAAAATTGATAATTTAATTTGTACATTAAGTCCAGAAGCGTTTATTATTGGAAAATCCATCACAAACGTCTACAAGGGCTTGAAACCTACTAAGTTTAGTTCATATGCAACTTTTGTGAGTTATGCGTTGAATTTTGATTTGTAGACTAAGAACTCTGTAAATTTACATTGAAAAAAAAAAGCATGGATTTTTTTCATTGAAAAATGTGCAGGAACTCTGGGGCGAGAAAGAGTTCAGGGTTTTAATAATAACCTGAAATGGCCTTTTTTATGTGTTTAAGGGATTAAAATGTCATTTTAATCCTTTGAACACGTTCACAGATTACAGTGAGCTAATATTTGCTCTCATCCTGAAATCAGGTCAAAATTGTTCAAGTCCCAAATATGTCTTCCATCATTATTCTTGTCTTCTTTCTAGACAGTCAGGCTTCAGGTTTAGTTAAACACTTAGTATTCATGTTTGTTTTTAGGTGTGTTAAAGGCAATTAGACTAAATTTGATAGGTAATTAATCTCAGTGAATCCTACTCTTGTTTATTTTTTGCCATCTGCTTGTGTACGCAGGAAACATAAACTTCCTTTTTTTTTTTTTTGGGTCTGAGACAAAATGTCAATATCAAAAGATTTTTTTTCTCTTCCAGGTGTGATTGTCAGATGGGATTTTCTGGCCTTCTCTGTGAGGAAGACATCAATGAATGTGCCTCCAACCCTTGCAGCAATGCAGGCATCTGTCAGGACCTTGTAAATAAGTTAGTATGAATATAATATCCGTTTTTGTTTATTTCCGTTTATTCCGTTTTGCTTAGGCTTTGCACCTCAGCTGTTTTTCATGATGTTTAAAAAAAACAAACATTGCGTGTATCAGTAAGAAGCAGGCGATATTAATTTCATGAGTTTGCTTTGAAATCAAACAAACTAAATCATTTTCCAAAGCAAACATTTGTGGCCGTGGCGTTTCTCTTCAAAGCCTTTTGCTTTATATAACAAGCCTGCATTCATCCTTGACACACATAAGCTTCCCTTCTATAGACAGAGTGAATTCAGCAGGAACACATCATGTATCTAGATTGGTCTGTACTCCACCGGTGCTTCTTTCTGCTGTGCTTAATGGGAGCCCTGAGGCTTCAAGACTTAGTCGGACAGATGGGAAGAGAAGTCCCAGGGCCAATTTGAGTCCTAAACGGCTGGTCTTCAGATCGTATCCCTGTCATGACTTTGTTCCCATGCGACCCGTCCTGGCTCAGAGCACTCTCCTGGTTGCACAGTCCAGGGAGTTCACGTTGGGTGTGTTTCAGAGCTGCCTAATCCACACCCTCATCTCCACCTTCCCTTCCCTGAGCCAAGAAGGTCAATTTTTGCCATGATGATGAGTCACTCTTTGTAGCATTATCTGCAAACCCCGGTCTCATGTGTACACGTCCTTAAGATAGTTTGATCCTGGCTACACGGGCCATAAGTGCAGGCTGTGAAAGCAGTGATCGAACTAGTGCAGCCTTAAAAATGTCTCTAATGGGAAGCTCTGAGGAGACGAAAACATAGTTTAGCATACTGCAAAAATTAGATGAGATACCCCTGGTTTCATTTAATAAAAACATGTTAAGATTTTAGCATGGAGGTGTCTAATTGTGTTCTTTCTTATTACTCTAAACACACAATAACTATCTCCTTGGAGATGTGTGTTTATGTGAAAGCAGTTTCACAGAGGAATCTGATTGAATACGTTATGTCAACATCATTTTAATTAAACTGCACACAGGGAACATTCCTGTCCCATTGTTACAGTTTTTGCAGATTTGCTTGACAACAGAGGAAAGCTGCATTATCATTTGTTTTAGAGTGTTTCAAATGGAAACAAATGCTATTTTGCACATATTGTTTTGCTACCTCATTGTGATATGATAGGAAAAATACTCTTTTCTGAAAGGTTTGCTGAGCTTCCCTATTCTGCCCACAGTATTTGTTAGCAGTTAGAGCTTTTTGATCTCTTACATCTTTTTGCATCTAAGACATTCATTTTCAGGCTTTGACACAGATCTGAATTTTGACTGGCCGATTTAAGGCCCATTTAAGTAAAGTCCCAGTTTTTGATAAAGGCCAGACTTGCAGAGTATATTAGTGCATATTGCGTTATTTACATAATTGTCCTTAAACTTTACAATTATTTAAAACTTTGTTTTAGTTTATGACATGATTGCACATGGTTGTAATTTTTAAATATAAAAAAAAGTTTAGTGGGTGTGCATGCAAAATGTATGTACAGTGCATGTACACCCACTAAACATGTACTGTGACCTTTTGCATGGCACTTTACATACAATCCTATAACGGGTTTATATTACTTTTGAGGCTTCTGGTCTCTGGAGGATTCTACCTTATTCCTATCATTTAGTGTTATCACTTCCTCCTCAGGTTCCACTGCGTTTGCCCTTCTGGTTATTTTGGAGTGTTGTGTGACCTGGATGTGAACGAGTGTGAAGTCTCACCTTGCCTACATGAGGGCATCTGTATCAACACGCCCGGAGGCTTCAAGTGCATCTGCCGGCCTGGATACACAGGTACCCGCTTTGCCCTCAGGTGACATGAAGATCAATATGAGGGCCCAAAATGCTTATCATGATGGCTAGGGCAGCTGCATGGTATTGACACAGCTCTGACACAGATCTGGCTTAGTGTTTCAAAATAATAAGATTCATAAATATCTACTTTTAATTAACCTGCTGCTGCTTCAAGATAGTTTTTTTTCTTTTTAAACTAACCACATAAATTCTCATCACCTATCTGATTTAATTTAGGCTTTTAGTTAGCTTTATTTCAGTTTATTAATCTATTTAGTTTCGATGGCTATCCCTAGCTCCTTCTGATTCATTAGTTTCATATTCTGCTCCAGTACATATTGAGTTATTTTAGATCAAGTATATTTTGTACGTGTGTGTTGGTGCACCGTCCAAAGCTGATTCCTGTCAGGTACGGCGAAGATTAATTTCATTTTTCTTCCACACTGTATCATCAATTTATCCTTTCCCAGTTCAGAAAAGGTGGGAAATCTCAGAGGTATTGCCACTCTAGAGAGCAGAACCTGACACGCATGGCCCAATTCCCACAGAAGCTGCTTTTATTATTAGGCCTACACACACCATAGTACAAGTCATTACTTTTTCTGTTGCTCTAAGCTCATCTGAGGAAACGGGGTCCCCCAAGAGAGCGAGCAGCCGGGGGATACAGGTTCAGATTGGCTCAAGCCAACCAGAACTCGTACAAAATATTTACCCGTCTAATATGTGCAGCAGCACTGCAACTTTGAATTTCTTGTTTTATTTGGTTGTAGCTGCATGTTGCTATGATATTAAGATTAATTTCAGCTTTGCACGATGACTCATGCAGAAGTATTTTAATTGAAACTGATGAAACGTCTCTCTGCTTTGGTGGGATAATACACCGTGGTGGCTTAAAACGCTGTAACTCATTGTGTCACTTCACAGTATTGCCCGTTATTGAGCTCAGCCATCAGGGAATTTGAGGGAGAACTTTTTTTTGCATATCAACTGCCACAAATAATTTCAACTGTAGCAGCTGAAGCTGCTTCCTAATAAATCGGTCTGGTGCTGTGTCTGTTTACTTGTGATGCGATTAAGCTAAGATGACACTTTATTTTCACCTGCTTCACCGCCTGCTTTGAGGTTTTATGCAGCCCTCTCTTTTTGCTGCTGTTTTATCACACTTGATTTTAGGTTGTCTTTGGAAAAGGACACTTCAATACCTAAAGGGCTTTTCTATCTAATTTTCAAAAAAAAAAAAAAGAAAGAAAGAAATCTAACGATTTTCTTTTTATTTGTAATAGAGAAAAAAAAAAAAACTCAGAATTTTTGTGTATCATGTTTTGTCTTCTAGAAACTGAAAAACTCCTATCAGAAAAAGGTCAGAAAAGCTCAGTAAGCTTAGATGGACAGTGTGTCTGAATGCAAATCTTTTTTTTTCCCTATAGATTCTTAGTTGGACAAATTTGGAACTTTACCTGTGATTCTTACACATTGTTATGTTTGGATCTAATCCATGCTATTAGCTGTTGGAATGAGTGTTTGGATTCTCACTCTGCTCTCAGCTAAACCTCTGCCCACAAGTTTGCACATAATCTTAACAGGTTTTCCTGCAGTATTGAGTTTTATTTAGCTATGCCCATCTTCCCATCTGCTCTGAGCTGTTCCTACTGATAATGGACTGAACTGTATTCTTTGAGATGTTCAAAGAATGCAGTTTGGATATTATTTTCCAACCTAACTCTGCTCGTAACCCTCCACAGCTTTACTCTTGACCTGTCGGCTTTGTACCTAGGTTTCTGTGATGCTGTTTGTTTGTTAGTCCAACAAACCAGAGTCCTTCAGAGAGTAGCTGTACAGTCAAATTTAATTGCACACAGGTGAAACCTATTCACAAAAAAATAGAGTTGATTGAACTAGACTGAATATATACAAACGACACTCTTTTCAAGTCTTTATTGGGGAAAAAAATGATTAGAATGGTGTAAAAAATTGTATTTAATTTCACAATTATGCACTAATGTGTGCAGTTCTACCATCTAAAATCCAATTAAAGTATTACAAAGTTTAAGGAGTGACAAAGTTTAAGGAGCATGTTTTTGCTGGGCACATCATGACCAATTTTAAAGGCATACAGTCATATTAAAGAACCCATTATTTTCTTTTTTTATGCAGTCAGTGTTTATTTTGCTAAGTTGTCTAACATAATCACATTTAATTATTCTATGTAGTAAGCCACAGTAATAATTTTCTTTCTGTCTTAGATACTCTGAAGTGTAAAGGTTTGTTTTGTCAGATTTGGCAGATTTGACAGCTGCATAGATTTCTGCTGACAGATTAATATTTAGAACATTTCGCTTAAGAGCCTCTGCAGTGCCTGCAATATATTTTTGGACTGCACATACTGTAGATGTCATGTTGTATTTGGGGGTCATAAGTCACTGCAGCAACATGATTAATGGCTGATCTTGTTTATATAAATCACAGTTTAAGCACAGTATTCATCACCTTCTGTTTTCTCTTCTTCACCCATCATTAGTGAGCAGGCTCCCTTGAGTTATTGTACAGTGCAATCAGCACATTGTAGCTGTTTCCTCGGTCAGCACATTGTTGGATGTTGATGTTCCAGCTTTTGCTGTGTTTGTTTCAGTTTTTGTTGTTAATGCTTTCAGAAATTCAATCTTTGCTGAATGAAGTTAGAAAAAAAGAAAACAGTGGTAATGTCTGCCTTTGCCACAGTGTGTCCATTTCTATTTCATTTTATTTCATCGAATAACTTTCTTGCCTGTGTACCCTTTTCCACTGAATGTGTGCACCGTTTAGGAGTCAATTATAAACCTGGATTTTTGCACTGTAAGTCAACAAGTACGTGTCATTTTATGGTTTATAACAGTTGTTTTCTTAGAAGCAGAACGGAGAAAGCTATGCAGGCAGTCAAGCTTTATTATTCACTCCAGCAAACTAGTTTAAGAAAATATAATCAAAGAATATATTATTTGCTTTGCTTTTCTTTCATGAGCAGTAATATGCAAGAAATTACTTAGGGTTTAAAATTGTCATCTCCCACAAAAGAAGCTGACTCTACAGAAACATCTACAAGTGATATTAACTTTGTCAAGTCTTAAGTCTAATTAATGAAATTAACCTTCTCTCACTGGATACATGCCATTTAGTATACCTATACCATTGCATTGCCTCAGTGCTGTTTTGTAGTGAGCACTTTAAAACGTGGGTTGCTGTGATTATGATTCTACAACTAACGTAAAGTGATTTTAAAAGCTGTGCTCTGTGGTCTTCTTAGATGTACTTTTTTTTTTTTGCTTATTATGCTTTCTTTCCATTTAGAAGTTTACACAAATATTGCTGTCCTTTTTAAGCTGTTTGTGAAAGCTAGCAGGTTAATTTACCACATTTGACTTAAATGGAAGGTCTTGTAAGATGCATGCTGCTTCCTTTTGTGACATTACAGGAAAATCATAAGACCTCAGGCAAGATATAAGAGAAGAAAAATTTGGACCTCCATCTTTTTTTTTTTCTCAGGCAAAATTTCCAGATGCCTGAAGCTAAACAATTATATGCAAGTATAAGTACCATGTGAATGTCCTTCCTTCACATCTCTCTAGGGACTGGTTCTTTAAATGCCTTCTTCAACAAAGACCTTGAATTATAAAGACGTGTCCTGTAGTGTGATGGTACTGAAGTTGAATTATTTGGTTATAATGACCATTGGAAGAAAGTAAAGCTTCAAAGCCTGTGAACACCATCTCAGTGTCCCAGAGTGACTTAATGATAGCGAAGGTAAGCTTTTGGATTGGTCATTGCAAATCTGTGAGTAGAACTGGAAAGATGTGAGAGAGCGAGGCAGCCTACAAGGCCCACTCCGTTACACCAGTTCTGTTAGGAGGAATGGGGCAGAATTCGAGCAAAGCGAACTGTTGTGAGATGTTCGTAGAACGTATGTAAACATTGGAGTACGAGGAAAGCTTAAACATTTCCCTGAAAGACTATCTTGCTCATTATTCTTGCATTTAGCAAGTAGAAATATGTGTAATTTGAACTGACCTAACACTTAAAAAGCTTAGTTTGATCCTGTGTTTGTTTTTCATACAATATGTGTAAAAGAAAAATCCAGTTTCAGCAGAGCATGTCAATGAGGAAGGCATCAATTTTAAAATAAAAATCTGACAGAGACTTGGATGAAGTGTCCATACCTAATTCTGCCCACTCAAAAATCAGGCAAGCATTGGTATATTGAATAAATCAATAATGCCTGCATAAATTATGAAGCCATTTAAACCTTAGCACCCTTAAAAACGATTTTTTTTTTCTGATTTATGTGAAGCTGCTGACTGGAGCAGTAAAGTCCAAGGCTCTTTAATGGTGATTTTTATCTTAAATCATTGATGAGCCTTTCTTTTTTAGGTATAGAGTGCAGTCTGTTCTTAAGTTAAAATTTTATAAGGGGTACTGTTCAGAGGTGCTGGTTACAGGGAGTGTCATGTAAATCCTGCAGAAGTTTCTTATTAGTCGAAACAAGGCCTGTTAAACTTCAAGTTCTTTGTTTAAATGCTTTGAGTTATTCTATAACAGCAAATCTGGTATTTCTACGATGGCGAAGTTCTCTTTAATAAGTGCAAATGTGCTTTATAGTACAGTCAAGCATTTATACCTCAAGTCTACCTAAGCCAAGAAATATCAGTTGTCTTCATGTCGAGCCTAACCCTGGAGCAGTCACAAACTATTTTAAAATCTCACGTTTGCTTGGATATTATTTGAGACATCTGTCACTCTTGTAATTTTTTTTAATTTAAGTAAGGTTTTCTCTACTTTTTTTTTTTTACATTGATTTTGAATCTCTTTGGTAGTGTTTTTCTTTATCGAGGATGTTTTAGGTTAAAATATCCATATGATTTGTAATATTGCAAATGTGTACGCTACAAAGCCAGTTTGTTCCCATAAAATCTGAACTTTGCATAACCATCCACAAACGGGAAACTGCAATATATTACGACGATCATGTGTTCGTAGTCTTAATTAAACATTTGTCCAGGATTTGAATTGAGTATAAACTGTTGTTATTGTTGAGATTGTTTTTTTTTTCTTACTTCTAAAACGCCTACGCCCGTCGACTTCAAAGTGCCTGTTTTATTAGACAAGCCAAGTAAAGCCCAAAGACATTTAGAGTCATCAAAAATGGATAAAAGCAGAATGTTCTTTCACAGGCTGGTGCCACTGAATATCTGGGATGTTTGTGTATTAAATAACTTAAATGTGTAATTTAAACATTAGGGTTTTTAAAGATGAGTTTTCTTTCTGTTTATCAAGGAATTTAGCTCTCACCCCACAAACATATTAAACTTGCAAGGACTGAATAAATAAGAATAAATTTAGCCAAACAACCATCATAGCAAGATATTGCTACGGATCTTTTTCCATCCTTAGAACATTCTGAGCTAATTTTGATTAAAAAAAAAAAAAGAAATCACTGTTCAGTGAGTTTGACCTGCTTTGGTGTAAAAAAATTTGATGTTGTACCATAGCAAGACTTTTATAATAAAGATAGTTTCATGTATAGAGGCAAAACATGAGTTTAATAAGAGAGTTGAAGAATCAAGAAGTCTTTTTATCCTCTGGAATGCAACATGCTCATGTTTACCATTCCTGCCAGGCTGTGTGATCATTCCATATCAAAGGTTACTACAGAGATCATAAAGGAAAAACATATCTTGCTGCCAACACGGCTCTTTGTAAGACGCAGGAATCCGGATTGTAAGAACCTCTTTTATTAACTGATTGAATTTGTTGTATTTTCTGAATGGCAGTTTGAGTTTACTGAGTCATGCTACGGAAAAATAAAAGAAAATGAAGGCGAAGAATCAACACCAGAACCGTGTAGGTCAAAGTTAATCATTTTCACAACGGTTTTGCTTTTGATAAAAAATATATATTTTATTTGTCTATGTAGAACATCTTAGAAAACAGTGGATGCAAACTTCCTACACAACCCTGTCACCTTTAGTTATGTAAAAAAAAAAAAAAAACGAGAACATAAAAAAATAAAACAAAAATACTTGCATAATCTGCCAAACTACCCCTCTCCCTCCATTCCTCTCTTTCTCACTTTCTCTCTCGACAAACATATTGCCACTATTCCATAAAGGTTGATTTTCAGAGTGTGCAGCATGAGCTCTGCTGTCATCAGATTCTGCCTTGATTTGAGTAATATCCCCACTTGAAAGGGACTGATGTACCTGTGCAGTTTTCACAACTGGATTCCACTGAAAGACCAGGTTATCTTTTAGCTTCCATTAGTTATCAGTACATCACAAAAACAATTTTCTTTGTTAGCTGGTCAGAAAGAAAGTGAACACATTTAAACAACTTTTTGAAAAGAATAATTACATTAAAAATATGTTTGCGTCTTCTAATATTAGTGCCTGTATTGTTTAAGTTTGACATTATTTTCATTTAAACTGCAAAGAAAACAAAACACTGTGGATCACAACCTCTGAGTGCTTCAATAGAGTCAAATGAACAAAATGCTCAATAACTTAATTTTATTAATTTTAAAGTGATTACTTAATTTTTTACATTTCAAATGTTTATTCACAATTATATCAAGTAAGAATAATTGTGGCTTTATTTACAAATATGTAAAGTATTTTAACTTAAATGATTAAATTTTTGTAATTGTTTAATTTATACATGATTTAAATCTAAACATTTCTGGATCTCCCCCCACTTTTTACTTTTTCTTTTGATGAAGAAATATATATATATATAAAAAGACCCACTTTGATTTAAGTTTGAAGTGTTGGTCCGTCATATAAAATTCTCAGGTAAATATATTCAAGTTTGTTTTTTGTAACGTGACAAAGTAAAATGTTGCAGAGGTGTGAATACTTTTAAAAAGGCACCATAAAGCACCGTAAAGCACCGTAAAGGACGTAGTCTCCATTTATCTCCCATTGGCAAACTAAGAAACCTGAGAACTTAACCAAGGTTAACTTACATTATCACATGTTGTTTAATTTTAAAAAGTTTAACGTACCTAGAACATTGGTTTGAGCCCAGATGTCACAAAATAATTGAACCTTTTTCCTCTTAATAGAACAGAAATTGTCTGTAATCCTTACTGCCCTTGAGCTCAGTTGTTGCTGTTTTGTATAGATAGCATATGGTTTGTCTTTGTTAGCCTACTAAAACACACTCTCTTTTTTTTTTTTTTTTTCTCCCCCCCAGGGTTACGGTGTGAAGTGAACATCAATGAGTGTATTTCTAGTCCATGCCAAAATGGTGGAAGATGTATTGATGGGCCTAATCAATATCACTGCTGGTGTCCTGATGGCCTCATTGGGCTCCACTGTGAGTCCAACGTTGATGAATGCATGTCAGCACCTTGTCTTCATGGAAGGTGCAAACTTTTCACTGTCTTTCAAAAAAGAATGAGAAAAATGTTGCCAGCAGGAAATGTTTCATAATTAATAAACAGGAAATGTTTCATAATTAATAAACAGGAAATGTGTCATAATTAATAAGCTAATGCGATCTAGTGCATCCTCTTGTGGTGCTTAAATTGTGACCCTTAACTTGGCTAAAGAGAAACTACTACTACATTCAAAATACTATATATTCCCTCTTTAAGAATTTTCCAAAACTATTCAGAAATAAAGCTTGAAAGAAAAAAAAAAAAAGTCTCTTTATTTTTTTTTTCCTCCTCACTACAGGACCCAGTTTTGACCTTGTCTGTTTTCTTCTCTCAGCTGCAAAGATGGAATAAATTCATACACCTGCTTTTGTGAGACGGGGTGGATCGGCAGCAGATGTGAAACAAACATTGATGTGAGTTTAGCTTAATTAATAAACCTGCTGGGTGTTCTGCAGAAAATGCCAGGAGAATTGTGTAGTCTTTGCATGGCCTTTGGTATCATTACCTCTATTGACTTTTGTGCAAGATAAGTCAATTGCACTACCAGGATCATGTAAACATTGTACAAATACCTGATTAAAAGGAATTGCTTAGTCTAATGCCTAATTGATTTAAACCAAAGCTCTCTGCTGGACTCTAGAGATAAAACATAGAATTGCTTGCAGGCATTATGTAGCTTTAATACATGAACTGATGATTTTCATATTAACTATTGAAAGATGAATTTATTGGGTGTTTCTTACCTCACTTAAAATCTAAAATAGTACAACATCTTCAACGTTGTAGCTATTTTTGACCAGGCGGTTCTCATTTCCACCTTCTATATCTTTCAGGACTGTGCCCTCAATCCCTGTTTGAATGGAGGCTCATGTGTAGATCTCATTGATAAATACGCATGCTTCTGTCTGGATGGGTTCACAGGAAAGACTTGTGAAAATGACATAGATGTTTGCAGAGACACCGCCTTAAATGTCCCACTGTGCTTCAATGGAGCCACTTGCCTTGATGGTGTAGGATCAAATTTCACTTGCATGTAAGTTTCCACAGAATCTGTTCTAATGATCTGCAAATATTCTACATCGATGGACAAAGAAGAAAATAGTTCAAATGACATTTTGCTGAATCTTTTTGCGAATACCTGTCGGCCTAATACAGCTCAGTAGTTATATGAAACTACTAAACATGACTAGTTTTGATTTTTAGGGATATTTGCAATGGTCTAGCCTAAAGTAAATTTTCAGTTCTTACCGGCAAGCTGACCTGCTAGCTGGGCTCTATTGTGTACAGTGTGCAGTTCTTCCCAGTGTTTGGCCTTGACTTAGATTTATTGCCATGTGGCACTTTGGGTAGTGTGGTTGTTGAGTCAAAGACATTTATTGAATATCAAAGCGTTTGACAACAAAGCAGATTGTTAAATGTGCAGTTTTTGCTCTCCTAAAATTCACTAACACTGTAAGCCAAATGTCTGTAGACTTTCTGTTTTTTATTTACTTAGGGGGAAAAAACTGGGTGTTTTGGTGAGTAGGTTTTGTTTATATGACAAAAAGCCACTCAAAAAGTGCAAAAGAATTTCCCACCAATTCAACAACAGTTTGCGCCATACAGATTTATTCTGCAACAAGCAATTTTAAATTCAAAATTGTATTTCTAATTTGTTGGTGGCAGACTTAAATTTAGGTTCTTAGCATAGAAGGGTTTTTATCCATATAAATTGCCTTGTGTTACTTTTTCTTCTCATCCTAATGTTTTATCAAGTTAATTTGGTTTTTAACACCCCGCTGAATTCCTGTAGTTTCCAAAGTTATAGTTTTAAAACACAATGACTTTGGAGGACTAAATCTTAAAGTAGCCAGGAAATGGGTAACATTTTCAACCTCTTAAAACATTTCTTCATTTTGCAACCAGCTTTAGTGGAGTTACTGCAATTTCTGGACTATGAGCCACTACTATTTTTTTCACGCGCTTTGAACACTGCATTAATAGAAAGCTTTTACCAACGGGTTTCGAGAGGCTCGACTTCCGCGTGTTGAAGAGAACAGCACAAGCTCAAAAATGAGACGAAAGTTATTGAGAAAGACAAGAACAGATACACTGAAGTGATTGAGGCCATGGAGGATATTGTTCGAGGGCACACACAAGAACCGTCAACGCACCTGACCCACATTAATTAACACAACCTCATCCACAACACGCATCATGCGCGTGGTGCACAAAACCAGCACAATGCACCTGACAGATATAGACCATATGTGTGCTGTGTGTATATTGGATACACACATGGCACACAGAAACAGCAACTTCACACCGCACACCTGACGCTCAGTTCCTGACCTACACAAATAGGCCGATCCACACAAGGCTTAATGCTTACCATGTAATGCAGGTACACACACGTATGCGTACATACCGATTTGTTACAGATTACAATGAATAATAAAGAAAGAAATCATTGTCTACGTAACTGAAGTGAATTTTCTTCCTGCAGGTTTCCAATCGAAGAGGAGTAAGTGAAGTTACAATATTTGGCTAATTTCTATTCTTTTGGGAAACCATTCAACCAAATTTAATGGTTTAGAAGTCTGTTGACTCATTTTTAGTTGGCTCCACTGCACAGACAAATTTAGCTTATGGAAAAAGCATCAGCCGGAAAATAAACAATACATTCGTTTAGGATGTGTGTGTGCCCAACCCCACAAATGCACATAGTAGAGGACGTTTTGACGCAAAAAATCATTTAAAAAAATTCCAAAGTTATGTTAATAATAAAAGAGAAAAAAATAATATCAAATAATTATAATAAAATTGTTTTTAAAAATCTCAAAGGAAAACCTCAAGGTATGCACAATATGGACATGTGCAGCTTATAGACAAGTGCAGCCTATGAATGTTCCCTGTTTATGTTTTTTTTTTTCTTTTAAAGTTAGTGGTTGTGGCTTTTATTCAGGTGCACTCAAGTGCCTAAATTAGTTTTTTAAATCATAAAAGCCAGTGTCAGATTTCTAACCACTCTAAACAATTTTCTAAGTAGCATGTCTTTAGAGAACAATTAAAATCAGTCAGACCTGTAAATTTTGAAGTTAAAAATGTGAACAAAAATATCAGTAAGATATTCTTGGAACAAGCTGATCAATGGAAATTGCAAATACCCTAGTAAACCAATGTACAGTCCCATTTCTTGAAATTCTTATTATAAAACACATCTTAATTTTTTTTCAAAGTTGAAATCGTTGTCGGTGATGACACACAGTTCCAATTAAAAATGCATCCAGTGTAATAATAATTGTGCTTCGGTACATCTGTGCACATGCATCAGTCCTCCAGGTTGTTTGCAAGTGAATCATTACTTTTTAATTGCCACCATGCTATGTCTTGAGTGATGAAGTGTATCTAGATGCAAGATAAATGCAGGCAGAGTATGCCAATTTGACACAGCAGATCCCTGGTTGCTGTACAGTTAATTACTTTGCCTAACCTTGTGTTGTTGTACTGGTATATGCTTGATGTCATGATTTATATGACAATGAATACTGCAACTCCAAAGAGGTTGTTGCTGTTTGCAGTGTTAAGTGATGACGCAGTGGACTGCCTTAGCAGTATGTTTCAAATTATCCCCTGCTCATTTAGTGCTTGTTTCTGTAGATTAGACTACAGGGATGCATTATGGGTTATGAATTTTCAGAGAAATGAATGTGCTGTTGTTATTTCACTTGAATGAAGAGGAGCTGTAAAGAGCAAAAGACTAAAATCTGTTATGTCCTACTCAATAAATGTCTGATATAACACAGTCTCTCCAAAAAGATGATCTGTCAGATGGTAATTTTATGGGTGTAGATTGCAGTATAAAACATTTATTCCCGATTTTCAATATTGTATTTTATATTGTTCAGATTTGACTTTATAAGGGATGTAAAATTACCTAAATGAGGCTTTAGGTCCCATAAACCCAAACAGACTTCATAATTTTTCCTTTTCACTTTCTGTTTTGACCTACTGCAGTCTTTCTTATCGTCTAGCATTTTGTCTTGTTCCCAGTTGAAAATTTCCCAGGGAGGTCAAAGCCTTAGATTTGTGCCCTTCCTGCCCTCAAATTTGCAGTAGCTTTGATGTGTAATCAGGCCCTCTGTCCATCTGGAAAATCTCGGTTCTTCACCAGTGTGTAAAGACACATTGGGATTGACGTGCAGAATTAAATGCTCCCTTTACTTTCCCAATCAGTCAGTTATGTTTGTATATCTTTTTCATTTCTTCAAATAACACTGGATTAAACAAGTTGTTGGAATTCAAACAACGGATATTCTTTAGAACAGATTATTCCAAAATCGTCTTGTGATTTACATTTCAAAATCTGCAGCCTACTTGGTAGTAAGGATACAATTTCACAGCTGCAGTCATTACTTTGTCCATGTTTTATGGATGCAAAGTATAACCTATTATACCAGACATCTCTGCTGGGCTCTTTTTTGACTGTGAAATATTGTCGAGCGTGCACTTTCATCTGGTTTGTTTTTAATGTTAGAAGGCAATAAAAAAAGAATAATTGGTTTCCAATAAGGCATGCTACTGAAAAAGCAAGTTTATTCTACCGAGATGGCATGCAAACCTATTCTTGACAAATGCAGTTAAAGGGAAATAGCCAGAGGTGCACTTCCTTTAAAAATACTGTGTAGTTATTATAAATTAGCAGAAGGATACCAAAAAAATCAGCAAAATAAGACATTTTTAAACAGCTTACTAAACAGTATGTTTTGTTTTTTTTGCATAGTAAACATCTGAGTCACCGATGTCACAGCAAGTCGAATGGACAGACACCAGATGGAGAAAATAATCATAAACATCAAACCCCTTCATGGATTTCTACTTAATTTGCTAGCTTTACTAAACATAAAGTTGGGTGAGCAACTTTAGATGGATTCCAGGATAGATTGTGAAGCAATTTCTCACAGTTGGCCTTTTTTTTTTTTCCCAGTAAAAATACAAGTCAGTATTCCATTGCGTTTGATCTAAAGTATAACTTTATTGGTACGAAAGCCATCAATCATCCTGTTTTTGCAGCTCTTATTTGGGACTTATTGCAGCTCATTTTTGAGTGATATTTTGAACAGAACTTGTTTTGTCTTGCATCCCTTCCCAAGAGTTCTGCTCTGGTGTTCTTGTGACTATGAACCCAGATACACTGTCCTGCATGTTTTATGTGTCCCTTCTCAAGCACAAGTGATTCAAATGATTGCGTCACCTTCTTAGCATGCCTCCAACTGTGGCAGAATTGGTTAACCACCTTTTAATTTCAGTCAGGTGTGAAACAGCAGGGTAACACGTAAAACATGCTTTATGGTGGGTCATGAGGACCAGGGCTGGGGGCCTCTTCTCGAGTGGACACCTCATATGACCCATTGAGCCACCAACTCCAGTTTAAATATTAAGGTAGGATTTGTTATCCAAGAAGGAAGTGGAATTCACCCATTTCAAAATTTTACTTTCATTTTATAGGCTAATTTCTAATACCCTTGAACATGTAGTTTCATATTGTACTTTTATCAACACTTAATTTTTATTATGTATTCCATCCAACTCCTCCAGACGTCTCTTCTCCTCAGGTCCCTGTCAGCGCATCATAATGTTTTTGTCCCTCCAGGTTTCTGAAGATTTTCTGCCCTGGTGAATATCCCCTGCAGTCTTCACAGCCTCATTTGATTTTTCATTTCATTTTCTTTACATTATATACAGGACATTCTTATTAATCCAAAGACATAAAGAGGTGAGAGTCTTGGGACTCTGTACAGAGACTGCTACTCATAGTGGCGTATTAATAAATGGGATATTGTAAATATAGTTCTGATGATAAATAGATCAAACTTTTACCACTTTTATTTTATGCTATGTTGTCATCCGCTTCGTCCTCAGACCCCAAATTAATTTGATTTATGCTCACTAAATACCTTATCTAAAAACAAATAAACTGATGAATAAAATAGATAAAATAACGTTTTCTTTATTTTGTATTTGTTGCAAAACTTAGCAGTTCTTGGACACAGCTTGGCAGATCCACAAAAATGAAGTGACAGCACAGTGAGACTGCCTAATAGTTTTCCAAACTGTCATGTTTTTTTAGCTGTCCACCAGGTTTCATGGGGGATTTCTGTGAAGTGGATGTTAACGAATGTTGCTCAGCGCCATGCCAGAACAGCGCTGTTTGCCAAGATCTTATTAATAGCTATGTCTGCCACTGCAGGTCAGGTGAGTCATTCTGATATCCTGTGATTTTTCTCGGTTTGCCTCGAAATAAGGCAGCAGTTTTCTTTTTCGTTTTTTTTTTTTTTTTTCCCACCTCTTTGTAGATCTTTTACAGGCAGCGTTTCCAGCTTATGTGTGTGGATACTAAAACAGAACTTAAATAGCAACATGTTTTTCTAAGTCAACAAGAACATCTTAGTCTCCACATGTCCCAGATGTGGTAGAAGAGTTTATCAGTTCTAGTTTCTTGCAGATCATCCTGTGAAAAAGGCCACTCAAACGTGGCTATGATACCTGCATAGTTAACCTTCCCTAAAGAGTGAAATTTCCTGTCATCCAGTACAAAAAAAAAGACAGTGATTAAAGAACGAAATGACCTTAACTCGTTGAAATGGATGTGACATCTTACTCTTTAGTGAAAGCCTTTTCTTGTCCCTGTTTGTGTATGCATGTATGCGTGTGTGTGTGTGCGTGTGTGTGTGTGTGTGTGTGTGTGTGTGTGTGTGTGGGGGGGGGGGGTG
Organism: Poecilia mexicana; assembly: GCF_051168715.1. NCBI lineage: Eukaryota > Metazoa > Chordata > Actinopteri > Cyprinodontiformes > Poeciliidae > Poecilia > Poecilia mexicana. Next base: position 19,110,054 of record NW_028263384.1, on the reverse strand, counting down.
TGTGTGTGTGTGTGTGTGTGTGTGTGTGTGAACCCAGAAAGAAGCAAATCAATGCACCATCAATGTAAGCGAATCTGATTGATATTCACTTCAGAGGGTGGAAGTGAGAGAGCCCAGGCTCACTACGGCACTCTGTGGGCTTTTGTTCCTGGCAGGTTGGACAGGCCTTCACTGTGAGGATGACATTAATGAGTGCCTTCCACAGCCCTGCAACCAGGGGATATGCATCCAGAATGATCCAGGCTATGGCTACACCTGTTTCTGTCGTCCTGGATTTGTGGTGAGGCTCCACCACTTTACACTCACACCCCTCTTTTTTTTTTTTTTTTTTTTTTAACTAAACTTACTTTTAATAAACTGGTTGCCCTCACGAACTAAATATTTAGCTCAGAGCTAAGTATTCAGCTTGCTCAAGGTTTATTATTAGATCAATGCCAAATATATAGCTTAGTCACTAAATATTAAGCTTTTATACCGTCCACCAGGCGCTCGACAGCGAGCGCCTGGTGGCCTGGCTTTAACCCACGGAGCCCAATCAGGCTAAATAATACATATTTAGTATAAAAAATACATATAGCATTAAGCTAAGTTAATATTTAGCTTAATAAATTTAGCATTAAGCTAAATATTTTTTTAGTATTAAGCTAAATATTTATTTAGCTAAATGCTAAATTTATTAGCTTAGCTTTAGCATAATAAAGTTAGCATTAAGCTTAGCTTAATGCTAACTTTATTGAGCTAAATAAATATTTAGCTTAATGCTAAATAAATATTTAGCTTAATAAAAGCTAAATATTTTATTTAGCTTTTATATAAATAATTTAATAATTAAATTATTATTTAATTATTTAATAATTAAATATTATTTATTAAAATAAATATTTAATTTAATAATTAAATAATATTATTTTATTATTTATTTAGTTTAATTTTGCATTAAGCTAAATACATATTTAGCTTAATAAATTTAGCATTAAGCTAAATAAAAATTTAGCTTAATAAATTAAGCTAAATGTTTAGCATTAAGCTAAATGTTTATTTAGCTTAATGCTAAATGCTAAATTTATTAGCTTAGCTTTAGCTTAATAAATTTAGCATTAGCTAAATAAATATTTAGCTTAATATTTAGCTAAATAAATATTTAGCTTAATAAATTTAGCATTAAGCTAAATAAATATTTAGCTTAAATATTTAGCTTAATGCTAAATTTATTTTGTAAACTAAATATGTATTATTTAGCCTGATTGGGCTCCGTGGGTTAAAGCCCGGCCACCAGGCGCTTGCCAGCGTGCCCCACCTCAAGGCCTGGCTCCAGAGTGGGGCCCTGGTGACCCGCGTCCGGCCGAGGGAACACTGTTTCCAATGGTGGTACTCATCATAAGGGGTCTTTGGGCTGCACTTGGTCTGGTTCCTCACCTAGGACCTGTCTGCATTGGGTGACCCAACCAGAGGGATGAAGCCCCTGACAGCTCCTAGGATCACTGGGACACTCAAACCACTCCACCACGATAAGGTGGCAGCCTATGGAAGGGATGTGTATGTGTGTGCATGTTTATATGTGTGCATGTGTGTAAAGAAGCAATTCTTGCAGTTTCTTAAACTCCTTTAGGGGGCAATTTACATTGACCAATTGACCTAACCTACATGTTTTACGGGATGTGGGGGAAACCAGAGCACCTGGAGAAAACCCACGCAGGCACGGGGAGAACATGCAAACTCCACACAGCAAAGATGTGACACATCCTCACTGTGCAGCTGCAGTGCTAGCCACTGCATCTCTGTGCTGCCCATTTTTTTTTCTATTTCAAATTCATCTTAAAGTTTTAGTGTGTTTTTGAATTGGGTTAGGAAGGGATCTTTTTTTTAGTTGTTTAATGGGAGGTCTCAGATGTAGTGCTGATGCCACATGACTCTTAGGTGATTTTAAAGCAATTCTTGCAGTTTCTTAAACTCCTTTAGGGGGCAATTTACATTGACCAATTGACCTAACCTACATGTTTTAGGGGATGTGGGGGAAACCAGAGCACCTGGAGAAAACCCACGCAGGCACGGGGAGAACATGCAAACTCCACACAGCAAAGATGTGACACATCCTCACTGTGCAGCTGCAGTGCTAGCCACTGCATCTCTGTGCTGCCCATTTTTTTCTATTTCAAATTCATCTTAAAGTTTTAGTGTGTTTTTGAATTGGGTTAGGAAGGGATCTTTTTTTTAGTTCTTTAATGGGAGGAAAAAAACTGGCCTTTCTAAATTTCCTCATAACAGAGTGTCGCATGGCACGATGGTTAAAGCTAGATGTTCTTGATTTTAGTTCACTCTTTTCTTTCTTTTTTCGATTTCTTGAAACGCATAGAGTTTTGCATTCTTTTCCAAATTGAAAGCTTTGGTTTTTTCCTTTTATCATCCTCCATGTTGTCCAAATTCTCCTGGATGGATCCTGCAGCGAAGTCTGTCATTTCCAAATACAGGGGACAAATTGATGAGGTTTCTTCTAAGAAATCCTCCTCAGAAGAAACCTCTTGATGTAAAACTTCAACATGGTCAGGTTGGCTCTCTTTCTCCTCCTCTTGAAAATCTATGAACTCTTGTGGTGTTTTTTGTTCGAGATCTTCCTTCTCATCTGTCAGAAAGTTGGCAAGGTCTAGATAGTCATTTGCTTTTTCCAAATTAATATTTCTCTCACAACTTACTTGCTGAAATTTTTCTACTTCTTGTTTCAGTGCAGCAATGTCGGTTTCATATCTACAATGCAGCACCTGGTATAAATCTTTTATCTTCTCTAACTCAGTCTGCGCATCCCTTTCCTTCTCTTGCAGTAATTCTATCTCTTTTGCCGTGTTTTCTCGGAGGGTGGCATTTATGGCTTTCATATTCTTGAGAAGCACCACGTTCTTCAAGTGTTCTTTTGTCTCCTGAATTATCTTTATCTGAAGCTTTTCCACCTTCTGTAGAAGTGAAGAATGTCTTGTTTCATATTGGCCCATATTACATTTTAAATCTTTTGCGATCTTCTTGAATTTCTGATGCAGGGTCTGGACCTCTTTTGACATTGCTTCATATCTCAGTTTGTAGATTTGCTCAAGGTCATCTCTCTTTGCTTTATCTGAATTGGCTTTCCTTTCACGCTCTAGCTCTTTCTCATGTGTTTCCACTTGGGCTTCAAGACCAGAAACATCTCTTTCATACTTCTCATTGAGTTCTTCGTATGAACGTTTCACCTGGTCCAATTCTGCCTGTAAACTTTTTTCGCTGCTTTGCAGAAACGTGAACTCTTTTGTCATTGATTCATAGATAAAGTCTCGATCTTCTCTCACTTTGTTGATTTCCTCGAGGTCTTTCTTTGCTCTCTCTGAATTGGCTTTTCTTTCATGCTCTAGCTCTTTCTCATGTATTTCCACTTGGGCTTTAAGACCAGAAACATCTCTTTTATACTTCTGATCGAGTTCTTCATATGAACGTTTCACCTGGTCCAACTCCACCAGCAAATTGTGTTCACTGATTTGCAGAAACGTGAACTCTTTTGTCATTGATTCATAGATAAAGTCTCGATCTTCTCTCAGTTTGTTGATTTCCTCGATGTCTTTCTTTGCTCTATCTGAACTGGCTTCTCTTTCATGCTCTAGCTCTTTCTGATGTCTTTCCACTTGGGCTTTAAGACCAGAAACATCTCTTTCATACTTCTCATTGAGTTCTTCGTATGAACGTTTCATCTGGTGCAATTCTGCCTGTAAACTTTTTTCGCTACTTTGCAGAAATGTGATGTCTTCTGACATCTTTTGAAACATATCGTCCTTTTCAGCTCTTAGATTCTCAAGGACCAGTTGTACCTCACTAACCCTCTCTTCATAAAACGTTTGCATCTCGGCCTCCTGCCTCACCAGAGCAACCTCGGATTCATACTTGGAGCAAAGCTCCTCGTGGGAAGTCTGGAGTTTGTCCAGTTCTTCTTGAAGGGTTTTGCTTTTTTCTTTCTCAGCCTGGATTTCTGATGTAAATACTTCTTGGCTGTGGAGGTGGGCCATCTTTAATTCTACAAAGTCTTGTTGGAGCATCTTCTTGTTCTTATATTTCATATCGTTGTGCACCGTGGAAGCGAGGTTCGCAGCATTAATAACTGCTGGATCACTAAGCTTCTCTATTCTCTCGAGTTCCCTCTTTGTCTCTTTGCCCTTGTTGATAAACACTTCTTTAAGAGCTTTCTGCCTTTTTAACTGGAGTTTCGTTTCTTCCAGCTCTGCTTCCAGCTGGGCCAGTCTTTGATTGTCTTCAAACCTGTGGGCTCTCTCCATTTCTAAAAGAGAGCCCACCCTTTGGATTTCCTCGTGCAAAACATTCGGGTGCACAGGAGGGAACCCGCCTTGGACATTTCGATGGATGCCCCTTCTCACCTGGGGTCCCATCATTCCATTGTGGCTTCTCGGGTTTTGATAAGACATTTTCCCTCAATACGTTCTCCAAAATCTATCGATTTCTAAATTACCTGAACGGTCGTTTTGAAAAAGCTTTGCTAATGTCTGAACTAGTCAGTGATACAGCAATGAAAAATATGCAGAATTCTGTTCTATATGTATAGTTTATGACATCACACAGACTGCCTCACTAGTGACATCACAGACTCTTCTTTGCTGGTGGTGTTACATCATCCCACCAGCAAATCGCATACTTTTTATTCTTGTTTATATTCAAAATAGTCTGATTCACTTGGATTTTGTCCCATATATGATAATTTCTTTTGAAGTTTTTTCAGTATCTATACATAAGAAAGTAAATTTTGCTTGTTTAGTCAAACATTTATTTTCTTGTTCTTGTGTCAGCAAACATTGGAACATTGATGTGGGAACAGGTAACGGTTTGCTAAGTTAATGCCATAAATATAAATATAAAATCATTCAATTAAATGAAAATGACATGAACTAATTAAAGTAACAAACAAAATAAATTGTGGGCAGAGCACAAATAAAGTTGTAAGATTTACCCATGAGAAAACCAGGGGATCTCAAACCCATCCCACCATGCTTGACCACCACAAACACAATATGTGCCACAGTAAATGTCAAGGCTATGTCATTTTCAGATCTATGCAAACGCATGATTTTTGTTTGTCATTGTAAACTAAATCTATAAAAAAACAATCATTATTTTGGGTAACGGGGAGGATCAAAATCCGAGGCAATCCTGGATAGTAGATGAAGACGAACCAAGATCAGCTGATTTAAAGGTTACACAGACTGACCAGCTGGTGGCGGTAGTGTACCAACTTGCTGTTTGGGAAGAAAAGACTATGGTGAAGTAGAAGACCTGCAAAGACGGATGGAAAGTGCTGCTGGTGTGTTTAGAGCTTCCGTCAACACTTTATCACCGTTAAATCTCCACTCAGATTACACATCGCTTTGACTCCCCACACCGTTTTACACGCTAAAGGTTGGCGTCCTGCTCTGACTTGAACCAGCTGTTTTAATGCGCTCCGCCTCTGTTCATATCTGAGCGCTGCAGTTTCTACCAAGGTTAACTAACTACAACTATATCATGCATTTATAAAACTAGATATAATACCCTTTGTTTTTGTGCTTATGAATCTATTTATTAGCCTTTTTAACTGTTCTGAAATTTATTTTTTTGTTTTTTATTTCCCTCACACAAGCAGTTTACGTCAGCTGTTAGCAAATTATGGTCCTCCATTATTCCACCTGCCGGCATTTACGCTAGTCCGCAACACCTGTCATGAACACAAAGAAGTCTTTATGAATGTTTATGAAGTTGTCATGAAGTGTCATTCAGTAAATAATGACATAAATAATGACACCTTTAATGCAAAGTTGCTCTAAAAGTTGCATTAAAAGTCCATTAAAAGTGCCAACTTTGCATGATTTTGATGGTCATTTTTAATGGTCGTTCAATGCAACTTTTAGAGGAATTTTGCATTAGAAGTGTCATTATTTACCAAATTACACTTCATAACAACTGTTATAAACATTCATAAAGACTACTTTATGTTCATAACAGATGTTATGTCATTTTTATGACAGGTCATGTCAGTCTTATGCACACCCCTTCAAATAAAGTGTTACCAAGTTTTCTAAGTCATATTTTCTCCATGTTATTCATTGATTTATAAATGTCACCATTTCAAACTAAATATTCAATTAGCAAGGTAAATATTTACTTAACCAACAAAGTATATAGCTTAAAATTAAATAGCTAGTTTGGAGTTAAATACTCCTTTTGAATAATTTCTTGTCAATAAAATAACTTGTGATTAGTCTTTCTAGGTAGTAGTTTAAAAAATACACTTTATCAAGTAAATCAATCTAAATAGGGGAAAATTATGTAATTACATGACAAACTAATCATGATTTATTTATTTTATTTTTTTGCTGTTGGGTATCGTCTTTAATAATATGATTTTTAAATCTAAAATCTACTAAATACTTTGACGATTCAAACTATGAACACCACGTCTCATTTAGCATTTCAAGGCACAGTTGCATGACACATCTCAAGGCTGTCTAATTTATGTACACAGGGGAGGAACTGTGAGCACAACTATGATGACTGCCTGCTTAATCCATGTCCAGAAGCATTTTCCTGTGTAGATGGCATAAACAAGGTCAGCTGCCTGCCTCCCAATACGAATCCTGTTCCCTTGGTGACGCCAAGCGAGAACATCACTAGCGGCTATACACCCAGGGTTCTAATGCCAGCTCTAAGCCCAGTACCAACAGCTGAACCATCCACAGGTATGGACCATGTTGTGTACTTATAAAAATTGTTTGTGGTAAAATACCAATGTGGTAGTATTGTTTGTAATTGTATTCCACTTTATGATTCCTGAGCACATTTCACATTCTACATTTGAACAGTTTATCTAGATAGAAAATGGCATGAATATATTTCACAAATAGTCCAAAACAACACAAAAACATGTGCATGTAGTAATTAAGAACTCTTCTTGTTTACTTCCTGTGTTCCATTTGTTCTGCTACATTCACTACAATTTAAATACCGTTTTCGGTCCTTGTGTCAATAAAACATTGTAACAGAAGATACGATATTTTCATATTAAACCAGGCATCTGCTGCTCTCCTGAAAAGTACATACAGTGTTCATTTTTATTTACTTGCTAAGAATGGATAAAAGTTTAAAAAATGATCATAGAAAATATCTATTGTTTTGAATCTATTATTTTTGGAAAAACAAATATAAAAGTTCCTTGTTATCTTTTCATTTGTTGACTTTAAACTTCTGTGTATTCACTGCATCTGATGCAGTTAGTGTATATATATATATATAGTATTTTTTTTTTAGATTTTTTGGCTCTAGTGGCCTTTATGTGATAGTTAATTGACAGGAAAGTGGGTAATGAGAGAGGAGGAGGACATGCGGCAAAGCTCACCAGGCTGGGAATCGAACCTGCGACAGCCATGTCGAGGGCTAAGGCCTCCTTTATATGTGTGTTGTGCTTAACCCCTGCACTACCACAGCACACCCCAACTGTGTATATTTTTAAGACTACTTCCTTGTGTGACATTATGAAAAAATTTAAAGAAAGATTCTGCCATATGGGAACCATGCTACTCTTCTTACTTGTGCAAACATCATATATTAAACAAATTGACTCCAAGTTACACTTTCTAAATGGATAAACTCTGAATGTGGTAAAGTAATGAGCCCAGTTCCAGGAACTTGGTTTTGAATTAAAAATCCATAGTTACCATGTCCTTCAGAGCAAACACAGCTACACAGCGTATTGCTAGCTTTGAATGAGAGAAGACAATCTGAGCCCTTCTCTAAATTGAATTTTTATGGAGCCTTTTGAAAATAACAAGTTATGATTTATAAGCTCTGATTCAGAGATTGTCATAGGAGCTCTGTGCAGCTATGCTGACATTCTGTGCAAATATATCTCTGTGCTTTCTTCTAAATTGTGTTGCCTATATCTATTTGAGGAAAAAAATGTGATTCCAGAGAGTAATATAGCTGATCAGTGTTTGGTTTTACATCCTTAAAATCTCAAATGACAGATGCTGAACATAATTTGTTACACATTATTGGGACTGGATGCAGTCATCTATGTAAGAGGAGGAATTCAGGAGTGCAGGACAGATTGTTACTCTGTGACAGATGAGGTCTGTCTACCTTTGAAACTGTGCACAGAACTGTAAAACAGACCTACTGAACACAGACAAGCTTGAGCCAATTTGTTGCGACACTTTGAAAATCAGTGTGGGCCAAATGTAATTGAGTCCTCCCCACAGCACCTGATGCAGCTCTTAGTCAGCACACTGGTTAAGAAAGGGTTAAAGGTGCACAAAAAATGTTGTTATAGGAGACAAACCCGAGCATCTGCACACTGAAACATCCTTTTACTCTTCTACACATAAGTGCATAATCAAAGTAAATAAGTTTTAAAGTAAGAGGAGCCAGAAACTCACGAGTTTATTAAACTAGGTCACCATCTAAACACATGCAGTGCCCTTGGTGCTGCTTGAAATAGACTCAGTGCTCCTTTAAACCACAGACTGTTCCACAATCTCTGAAATATATATATCAAGTTAAAGTGAAGTCAAAACATAAGAGGGGTGTACGCACGGTACATTGACAGCGTACGATTCTTTTCTTTTATTCTAATGTGAAAAGAATATTCAGAACTGCTTCGAAATAAACCTTAAGGTTTAAATCGGTTCTTTTCTGCTCTGTACATTTGGAGCTGGGCTACACAGCATAGAACCTTTACTATGTAATGTGAAAGCTGATGAGAATCTGAAATTGGGATGGAAGGAGGCTTACTCCTGCTCAGCTATGATTTGGTTGACTTTCCTTCAAGTGATCACCATGACACAGGTGATGCTGTTATCGTTTGCTGCCATGTGTTGTGGAAATCAAATTATCCCCTCGAAGCTGCACAGAATCACCTTGATGAATAAGATGTTAGTCATCTTTAACATTCAGCACCTCTTACGGCAGTCCCACTATTAATCTTAATTCCCACATCTGTGATTTTGTTTTGGTGCTCTTGATTATGTTTTTTTTTATTTATTTATTTTTGTAACATACACTTTGTCTGTATTTAGATACTGATTCCTGTAACCTTTCTGAGTGATTTGGTGAATTAATATTGCCGTCATTAAGACTTTCTCTAATTAGAAAGTTATAAATAAATTTGACATTTAAGGTTTATTTTATGCATCCTTCTATTAGAAGTATTTCTCTTTTTATTCCATTGCAGCAGTTGCAGCAGTCATTTATTTAAAAAAATATCTAAATAATACATCAGGAAAAGTAAGTATTGAACCAATTTATGTTTTTTTTTTTTTTTTTTTTCCAAAATATTTATATCGGGGATATTGACATGAAATTCAGATGAGACTCTAGTAAACCAAACATACAATGAAAACAACAAAAATAAGTCCATAAAATATACTGTGAAGTGAAATTACACAGGCAATAAGTACTGAGCACTTATGGGTCACTTTTGATTCTGACCCATTTTTTCCCACAAACTGTCTTAAAGGTTCTGTTGTCCTCTTCTTTGCATTATAGTCATCAGTTATTTCCATTCAGTTTTTCCATCCAGTCTGATTTAAAGTCAGACAGTGGAAAAATGGTTTGTGTGATGAAGTGCATGCAAAAATCTGCTTTAGATTTAAAGCTTTAGATTTCTCACCAATTCCATCAGTACGTTTTGCAACACTGTAAATGGGAAAGGTCCAGAGAGAGCACTTTACTTTTATCCATTATGACATGTTTGTTGTGTGATACCTCGGCAGTAATGCATCTTTTTATAGATTATCAATGCTATTAATTGACAATATGAATTGACACTGAATCAGAGAAGAATTGCTTTCAAATTACTGACAAAAAATTTGTTATGCTTTTACTGCGCTTCTGTTCTTAATGTGTCCATTACTCATTGAGTGTCTACTTCCACTTTACTACACACAACATAATTTTGTGGAGTTTTTTTTTTGTTTTGTTTTGTTTTAATTTAGTTGTATATCATCTGCTGATGCTAGCGTGTCAATATCTGCATAAAAAAAAATAAATTGACTTGTTCAACATTTGGGCTCATAGCTATACCAGCAAAACCAGAAAAAGCCTGTAATATATTTTGAATTGGATCCTTCATGTTCTATAGTAGAGGAAGGATATTCAGCAAAATCTTATCTATTATAGGTCATTTCTCTGCCAATTTTGTAAGTACAAAATGACCTTTTGCCTTCTTTTGGGACTGTGAAATTGCTCAGGTCCAAGAATGGTCTTCTGCAGTATTTTATCTCTGTCGTGTGACAAGTTCAATCAGTCAGTCTATTACCTTACCCAATAAATCAGCGGCAAAGCAGAACTTACATCATGACTTCTTTTTTTTTTTTTTTTTTTTTTATAAATGGTACATTAAGTCCATATTAATTAAATTTCCCCATCAAAGTTCTGTCTCCCAATTAATTGATCCTTAGTTCACATTTCTTCAGATATATTTTTCTAGTGGAACGTCTTCTACTTTAACCCTGCTGACATTCGCCTACAGTTTGTGCCGCAACACTGCGCTCCTCCTCTCCTTGTTCCATTAAATATGACTTATATCAGTTTTCTCACCTCTTTTATGATCATGTATCAGAACTGGCCCTAATTAAATCAGATCTGAAAGATTTATATCAATGAATATCCTCAGTAGACAACATTTTCCCTTTATAGGAACTGGAAAAGCTTTTGAAAAGATTAGAGGGTTGAAAAATTGCTTTGTCAGCATTATGTTAACAGTGGAAAAAAAAACAGATATGGAACATAGTGGGAAAGATTGTGTAGATTTACAATTTAGATAGGGCATGAATAGTTACCTAAGGCATGTGCAAAAATCTGGAATGTGAATGCAATAGGTAATAGTAAAAACAGTAGACCTTTGAAGAAGAGACTGAAATCTACTGTTAATGAGGCATGATGCTGCTTCCTGGCAGCAACCTCCTAATGCATCAAAGACTACATCAGACTAAACAAGGCTTTAAAATTAATGAATAGCTTTGTCTCTGAGGGGTAATTTTCCATCATCAGCATTGGCAAACCCCATTGTCGGTAGCAAAGCAGAAGACAGTACGGCACTGCTTCCGCATCCATTTATCCTGATTAATTCATGCAACGCAGTAGGTCTGATCCTGATGATTCTCTCTTTTTGTTATCCCAGGATCCTCCTCAGGGTTTGGGTAATATTGCTCCCTAGAGAGAATGTGGGTATTTAGGTTAGCTGGCTTGCCAAATTCCCTAAGGAGTTTCTGCTAGATCAAAAGGGGGTCTGGCTTATTAGAACTTGGCATTCGACAAGTATTGATAAGTTCACACTTAGCAGCTGTATGGTTAATCACATCATCAACTTTAAAAAACACGTTGCTGATTTCTCTAGTGATTATTTTTTTCTCTCTCTCTGAAAAGGAAACAGAGCAGAAGACTATTTCATCTGGGATTGCTTCATCCATTTACCAGGCTCTGGCTTTTGACTTTTTTCTTTAGTTAGCTTCTTTTAAATTAGAAATATTGAGCATCAGTGATCCTAATGCTGGAGTCAGTGTCGGTCTTTTAAGTTTCATTCCATCACTAACCCCCAACCGTGTCCAAGGAGGAGAACTTTCAATCAGATACCCCATAATTGCCAAGTCTCATCCATGAAAAATAGTATGCTTTGACAATAAGATGAGGAATGTTGCACAGTGCAACTTGCAAGAATATCTTAATTTCAGTTTTGTTTATAATTTTTATAATTTAATAAAAGTGGAGAAGTACATCCATCCAGCTATTGTCCTCTGCTTACCTGAGACTAGGTCACAGGGATAACAGTTCCAGGATGGAAATTCCAAGCATCTTGGTGTCCAGGGACATTCTTCAGCTCATTTTGTTCAATTCCCAATGCGTTCGTAAGCCAAAAGGGATATATATTCCCTCTGGGAAGCGCCTGGAAATCTGTCCGTCCGTCTGTCCATCCATACATTATTTTTTTTCCACTTATCCTGGCGCCTAAGCATAGAGTTCCACACTTTCCTCTCCGCAGCCACTTGGGCCAGCTCCTCTGGGGGCATCCTCCCAGAGGGACATTCCCTCAACATCTCACCAGGAAGGCGCCCATTCTTTCAGTCATGGTCCATATCTCATAACCAGTTGTGAATCAAAATTGATTGACTTTAGACTAAGCTTGATGAAATTGAAAGACTTCTGACTTCACTGGGACTTTTAGCACCAATGATATGACTTTACTTGAACTTGAACTATTCAACTTGAAAATACTTGATAGTTTACACCAAGCAGAAAATGTGTTACAGTAGAGCTGTGGTTGGTGCGCAATTCAGCTCACTAAGCACCTCTGGCCATTTAACTGTCTGCAGACTTGGGTGAAAATACTTCAAAATGACTTGTGAAATTCAAAACAATGACATGACACCTTTTGTCACAAATCAGTTTGCTTTTATCATTCTGCAGATGTTTCTCTGTAGCATATGCTGACCTTCCTGTTTCTTTTTCCTTGAGAGGATCCATTGGGAAACCTAGCTGATCGCACTCTAAAGATTCATAAAGTAACGTAGCTTACGTCTCCTTAACCTTTCCCACAGTCTAAGCTTTGTGTATTTATCTCTTTCCCAGATTCAAGCTACCTCCATTACTTTGGGAATTCATACCTTGAGTTTCAAGGTGTTGACCTTGGAACTCTCAACAACATTATTGTGAGATTTCAAACCACAGCTTCTCAAGGAACTCTCCTATATGTCGACCAAGGACCCATTAATGGGGATTTCTTTTTCATGAAACTCTTTATCCAGGATGGGATCTTGCAGGTAAATTATGGTTTTATAGATATGTTCCATGTTCTCACAGTGGCTATCTGTTTGGTAATTCTGGTTCAAATATGTTTGTTTTTGTTTTAGAATATTATTCTATAGTATCAAACTGAAAATATGAGAGAAATATTGGCACAAACTATTATCAAAATAGGAGGACAAAAAGAGTAGAACAATGTTGTTGTAGTATGGACAATTCTTAGAGCGAAATCTAGTGCATTATAATTACAGTTGCTGGGGGTTTATTGTGAAATGTGTTCTTAATGTGCAGTAAAATCTTCGGTGCTGAGATTTCTAAGAATCTTATTGAAAAGGAGAATTTCTTGTTTTTCAAAAGTGCCTTGAGACATTTATTGTGAATTGGCTTTACACAGGTAATTTATAAAGCCAATTGAATTGAATTAATTTGTCAGTTCCTAACCTTTTCAGAAGTAATAGTTACTACTCTGGACAGCTTTTCAGAAGTTATTTTCTTGCATGTGTGGATGATGGCAATGCATTGTCCTACAAGCCACTGAAGTGGACTTTAATGCCTCAGTTCATACAATACACAAAAAATGCATCTACCAATTATTCTTGTACAAAAAATAGCATTAAATTGATGGGAATGCAATTAACTGGTTATACTAGAATCATTCATAAGTTTAGTTGTTTGACTTGCACTATGCTATATTTAATAAGACTGGAGTACAGTATGAGTAAGAGATAAAACAGTTTTTGTCTATTTTTAGAACACACACTCGAGCATGAATACGTTTGTTATTCCTGATGATGAACGAAAACATTTCCTGAAGGAAGCTATCAGAAGCCATGCATGAAACAGACCATAAGATGCCAAATACAAATTGCATACTTAAACCTCCTCTCAAATGTTTCAGTATGCCTTTTGCTGCAATGAAGAAGATGAGGTTACACGGATGAGTGCATCAAGTCACGTTGACGATGACAGAGTTCACATTGTGCATATTAGGTATGTACACCTTAATTTAAGCTTGCGGAGACACAGTAGGTATTCGTGATCAGATCTGCGTTGTGGTCAGGCATTATAGAGAAGCGCTTCGTATGCGTTAGTGTTCTAGCAGAAGTGGATAAGCAGTGGAAACATTTCATGGCTTTTACTGTACAGGACATCAAACGAGATGCAGTGTGATATTTATCTGCTTCAGGCAAGAATACATTTTCTGTTGAGGAAAAAAGATGCATGTTCCCAGTGATAAGCCACTTAGGTCCTTGTAAAAAAAATCTGATATATATATATTTTACAGTGTAAGCACCCCAGGTCCTTTGAGCTACATCTCTTGTTACCTACGTTTTCCAAATGTGGCAGATTTGTTTACAGGGTAGGGTTGTAAACTAACTCTTGAGGAAGCAATATAATTGTCAGGGATTACCAGATGAAGGATTTAGGTTTTATAACAAATGGACCGGCAGGCCTATGTTTTAAAGGAGCGAAACAAACATTAGAATGTGCCTATTAAAATGCATTAGTGATCACTGACCATGTTTTATTGGCTGTTCTGAAGTCTTCATTTGCAGTTTTTCATTATGAAAAGATTAACAAGCAAAAGCTAAGCACAAAATCAATGTTTAAATGATTTAAAGTGAGGCTGTGGCCCCTTTAGTTATGTTACTTCTCGTGCACTCTCGCTGCCAGCCGCTCTATATTATAATCTGACATAAGACAGATTGTGGTTTCGTTTCAAGACATAAAGTTATTATGTATGAGCCTGAAGCTGAACCAGTCAGTGTTCAGCTTATAAAAATTAGGTTTAGAGACATATTTGCAATGTTTTGTGAGTCTATTTTTCTTTTTTCTTTTTTTTAGATCAAAATTCTGTTCAGAGAAAAAACATTTTAACACACCACTGAGAGATAGAAATTAATTTGTTGCCTGAAGATGACATTATGTGTACAAGTTAAGACACTGAAGGTGATAACGAACATTCAGTGCCAAAGGAAAGCAAATTATTTTCCCACAGAAACAGAAACTGAGTGGGAAGGTTGCCGTCTTGTTTTCTTGGCAGAGAAGCTGCTCTGCCCTAAATATATGAGAGGCCAATCAGGTTCAAGGGGCTACAAGGCCCAGCCCTTGTTTTTTTTTTTTTTCCTGGAAGAAAAATACTACAGCAGTATGAATCAATCATAATGTTCTACTCCAACCCCTTGAGACACTGCAAGAAAGAGAGCTGTCATAACTAGGGGGTTGGCTGTATGGAAAAATGGTTTCTGGTGTCACAAAGCAAATTCTTTGTAATTGTCTGATGGCTGACTCCGTCCATCTTTGTCTGATTTGACCCAGAGCTACACCACCACAGCCATCCTCAACGTCACTGCCTAACTCATTATAGACTTTTAATATATCTTCCCGTCAAAGACGCTTTTCAATATGTTAAATAGGAACCCGGTGGGGCTGACTTCTCAAGGACAGTGAGCACAGTGCCCTCTGGCTGCCGGCCAGGCCGCTCTGGCAGACTGCTTCTAAATTAACCGCATCTCTATGCTGGCTTTGGAGGAAGGACTTATGCAGGTTGTCGCAAGTGCCCCGAGTGTTTAGCCAGCATATGCAACGGCCTGCAACACCAGCTTAACAAATCAGACTAGATTGCTTCACGGACCTTCTAACTTCTACTCAGGGAACAAGAGGCATCGGGAGGCGCAGAGAGGGGACTTTGTATCTGTGGCCTGAGAACCCTCAAGCTACAGCTAGTTAGTCCAGAATCTGCACTTAGGTAATTATCTGTGTTCCCCTGTTGTTTCCAAAAGGCAAATTGGTTTTGGAATCTGAGACTATAGGGTGGGTCCAGAATAGTTTGTGGAGCCTCATAAGATGGCTTGAGAAAAGGAAAGGGAAATCGCCAAAGACTAGTGATTGTTGGGCATACCAACAAGGAAAAATGATAGATGGTGTTGAATTCTGGGAAATTGTATATAAAGCAACTGCAAAAAACAAATGAGACTGGTCAATTTATCACACTATCAAATAAGATCTTACACTGAAAATACACTTACGTTGGTGGTCATAACATCAAATTGTAATGAAATTCAAGGGGTATGAAATTTTTTACAAGACACTGACATGGCAGCTTGTGTATGTCTGCGCCAGCATCTTCCTAACATGTTTTTGCCTTATCAGACAACACCTGACCCCTTGTGAGGCAGAGCTGACACTTTCGGGGCGCACAAGAATTAAAAGCATAGCAAGTAATTACTGGCTGGGACACATGATTCAGAGAACAAACCATGTCTTTGTAGGTGGTTTGCGACAACAATATATTCCCAATCAGGTAAACTTTGTGATTATTGTGTGATGGTTTAACTAGCTGTCAAAATTATATGGTTCTACATACTTTATGGGTTCAACACATTATCACTATGAAGCTAAAAATACATTTCTTTTGCTTATTTTCTTTTAAAGAAAGCAAAGCCTCTTCACAACTATACTGGCTGCATTGAAGTAATAGAAATTAACCACCTAAGAAGCTTCTACACAACTGATGCAGTTGCTGGCAGCAACATAGATCAATGCAGGTAAAATACACTGTATCCCTATTACTAAAACATGAGAAAGAAACAGCTATTTTGTATTTTCTTTCATCATTTTTATTTTTTGCAATGCCTTCTTTTTTGTTTTATATTGATAAAGAAAAATTGTCGTATTATTTTGGCATCAACACCAGATCAAGCAAAAAATCTGAATGTAGGGACTCTTTGAAATACCACCAATGTTTTTTTCTTTTTCTTTTTTTTTAAAACTAGTCCACTACTATAATTTGGCAACTTTTTCTTAGAAGGAAAAAATAGACTTGCTGAAGCTTGATGAAATATTTGTGACATGCTAAAAATAATCAGGATTAAAGTCTCCAAGCCCTTTTTATTTTATAATTTTACAGTTTCTGTCTACAAAGCTGTGTTTCATAAGACACTCACAGTCTTACTCTGATCCCCAGTTATTCTAAATATGCTAAGTAAATATGTGGATATTCTGTTTAGTCATTAAGCTAAACTAAGATTACTAGTTTCTTTCAGAAATATTATTCTTTAGTCTGGATTTTACATTGTTGATAATGATGCATCGTTTACGCAGTGTTTTGCTGTCAGTAATGTTTCAAGCTGTTCCATTCATTAAAGCACATAACCCCTGATGCAAATGCAATGTAGAGTAATAATGCATCAGCCACACTTAAGTAGTTCGTTTTCATTCATTACTAAATAAAGCTTAGCTTTTCACTGCCATTTTAATTTCAGTGTAACAGCAGCTTAACAATTGTTGTTTTTATTGGCAGAAAAATTATATTAACTGTGTAAATTAGATGAAATTATAAATTATCTTTGTATTTTATTCAATAACAAATCATTATGTCTGAAGCAAATAATAAATAGGCACAATTGGAAACACATTTCTCTTAATATTGTAATCTTCTTTACAGGAACGTGTTTGAAAAAGATTGATCTGTAACATTTTAAGATTATATAATCTTTATCTTTTCACAATAAACCATATTATCAAATAAGTTTATAAGAAAATGTACAAAATAAAATGAAACAAGCGTGTTATGTAGATACTTTGGATAATATACTGGGAATCCAGGAAGTTTAAAAGTTGGGAGGAGATGCCGATAAAGAAGCAACCTGTTTTTCTTATCTGGACCGCAGTATTTATGTACCCTTTGCTTTGTAAACCTATGAGGCCCAAAACAATGGGCCTCATATGTTTTTTTGTTCTTTGGCCTTTTACACCCAAAAAATATATGCCTTTAAATTGATATTTTACTCAGTCCTCTTTTTCAGGTATACTTTACATCACATGGTGGCCACCACAGAAAATTACCTGAGTCTGACCTCTCCATCAGCTTCACCTACCTCAGTAAGCACAGCAACCCTGGTATTGTCCACTCCGCCTCCCAAGCTTCCTCTGCATGAACCCGAAGCTGGCCATGATGATCTTTGCCACAATGGAGGAACATTCCATCAGATTCAGCTTCATGGAAGAACTCTTTCCTCCTGCCACTGTCCTCTTCATTTTACTGGAGCCTTTTGTGAAAAAGGTACCTCAAGATATTTGCTTTTTTTTTTTTTCTGTACTCTGTTTTTATTATATCTGATTTAGGAAGCACAGACCAAAAAAACTGCTGTAATGTGACCTTTATAGTGGTATCACCAAGAGCCATCCTTTGAATTATGTCTGGTAATATATGCTGAGCCTCTTTGGCTAATAGGTTTCAGTATGAGGGGTAACAGAGTCAGCTGCATTAAGAATTTTGAGTGATGTGAATTATTCAGAATATGATAAATGAAATGAGAGATCCATATAAGCAGCTTGAACATTGCTGTATGTTCATATTCCCCTTCAGCATGCACCCAGAATGAGAATGCAACCTTAGACCACTTGTTCTGCGTTCTCACCCACTTTTCTAACCAAAAAAAAAAAAAAAAATATATATATATATATATATATATATATATATATATATATATATATATATATATATATATATATATACATATATGTATATATATATATATTCCCACTACAAAAGTAGTAAATCCAAAATGGTGCTAGTAGTACCTCACATGCTGCATAGGAGTTTTTCTTTTACCAGTTCCCATTTTACAGCTAAAGTCCAATCCATACTACAGATTAACATCTAAATTAAACATTAGATTAAAAATACAGATTTTGATGTTTGATCTTTTACTTGTTTCACACTTAAGAGTGAACTTGCTTAAATGTCAATTTGAAGACAGTCATGTGTACAAGTTGACATTGGTTTGTAGTTGTGCCAATAGCATGCCACAACTACAAACCAATCACGACCTGATCTGTAGCCTGAGCCCGACCCAAAATTATACACCTGATCGGGTTGGATGCGTTTGACATTGGCTTCTGTAGTGTATTTTTACAGCACAGAGAAAATTTAATTTGAACCGAATAAAGTTGTGTTAATCTACTTATTATTGACTAAAAAGAGGAGCAGGTAATTTATCCTGTTGAGGATAGAAAGAAAGTTGGGTTCAGAAGTCAATTAGACTGTAACAAGCCCAGTTCACTACACAACTAATGTGCATGTGACCCAACCCTGTTCAGCTCCTATCAATCACACCTCACAAAGGAGTGGTCCAAAAACAACAGCAGTAAAAGGTTAAGTAAAATGATATGACACAGTTTCATAAAGATGAACATCTTCAAGTAGATGCAGATGACTTTGTTTAATACATTATTTCTTATAAAACATTATAGCATAAATGTCACGCTACACTACTATAAATGAAATCTTCCACCATTAATTAAGTAGTCTAGCTGTCAAAATAGTCTGTTTATTAGCTATGTAACTTATTTTTATCAGCTAATATTTACACTACATCTGGAAAGTATTCAGTGCTTCACGTTTTCCACATTTTATGTTGCAGCCTTATTCTAAATTGTTTTAAATTAATATATTTCCTCAAAAATTTACAATTGCCTCATTACGACAATGCACCTCACCTGTCTTTAATGGTCTGAGAGTCCTTCAGGTACATTTTGGCAAACTGCCATGTGCCTTTTATTAAGGAGTGGCTTTCAGCTTAGCAGCCAGGACAAGAGTGAAGAACTTGAAATAATTGTGCCTACAGTCACAGGTTTTAAATGAAGACTTCAAGGTAAACATTAGTTACTAACTGTCATATGTGCTGCACATTGTTGACCTAAGAAAAGTTTAAAGTGTTGGGAAATTATGCTCATAGCATAATCTCATGTTCCCAGAGCTGACATGATCCTGCCTCTGAGCTAACATTAACAGTCATTAACATGAGCCTGAGTAGTTCGCCTGCACCCAGCACCCTGATTTGACACGTCTGCCATGTTTCTTAAAAATGCTAATTTACAGGTGTTTAGCTAATTTACAAAGCATTATTTGTCTCTGCAGGCACTGTGATAAAATGCTTCTATTTTTAAGACTCATTTGTTTTGTTTTGTTGTTTTTTTTTCCTGCGGGAGACCACCACGTTGACAGAAGCTGCTACCCGCCCCTTGCATGATTCAGACGCTGGTTTATTGAGTTAGTTATTAAAGATGATTTCTTCTGCCTAAAGATCCACTGGAGATGAATGATGCATTCATTTGCTGTTTTCTTTATTCACTTATTCCAGAATGTTAGATTTTTCAGTTCAGGAAAATGCAAATGGCGCACAACAAAATATCATTTTGTGGCTCCCCAAATTAGGAGAGCTTAAACCTTCCCAGACCAAATGGTGGTTACAACTTTTGATTCTTTAGATTATGTGATAAACTGTTGTGTCGTATGCTAGTAGGATATTCATTTCCTCCACCATAGCCGTGACATTAATCAAATGTTCAGTTTGATTTTATTCTAACAATGATCCTTTCACCCTTTCCCTTCCTCAACTAGAAAAGAAGTTCCTGCTTATTCCCCTACTTGTCAGAATTAAAAACTTATTCTTTGAATACCAGAAGTAGCCTTTTAGTGTCACTTTTGCTGAGTTTGAGGAATTGCTCCTTCTCAAAAGAACTACAGTCTCAGGTTTAACAGAGTCCAATCTCCTTTGAGCACTTATCCAACAATGTGCTTTCCAACACGAGTTTCTCATAGCCCGCTTTAAAAGTCCAGGGGCTGTTTACATGCTGACACAGTCTCTGACCATGAATTTGCCACAGAGCGACTTTGCCCGGCGACAATCTTGTCATTACATCTTGTCGAATTAAGGAATAGCCACATGAGAACAGTGAAGCGAGTCACCCCTGTTACGCGCTAATCATAGATAAATCATGCAACCCAGTGACGAAAGAGGTGGACTGGTTTCTGTCCTACATGAAACACTGATACGTAGCACAGATCTTTAACAAATATATTAATGCACATGGGTATGCAGCCTGTTTATTTTTAGCAAGTAATTTAATGATAAACGAAAGAAATGCTGAAAATAGTCGACATCTCAATGACAACAAAGCTTACTGACAAAGATGTTTTTATTACACAGACACACATAACTGCTGATTGTTTATAATGCTGTAGCTTTTATTTTTATTGTTATAAACTCGTGATGCAATTGAACAGTAAGAGACTTAAGTTCTTTAACAGTGCCCTGCAAAATTATTATTTAACTTTGTTTTATGAAATTTTAAATCAGGGTCGAAGGAGATCGGCAGCAATAACGAAACCAAACGCTGTTCCTGCTAGAATTAAATGTGCTCGATTTATTTCCCCACAGAATACAGCAGAATAACATGCATCAAACACTGTTACTGCTAGAACAAATATGCTCGATTTATTCCCCACAGAATACAGTACAAAACACTCTATGACTAAACACGTGATGCTCGATTCATTCAAGTTACCAGCGCTTACCTCGTGAAACTTGGCCGGAGAGCCTTCGGCCTAGAGACAAGCAGCAGCATCAACGTAGCTGGGCATTCGAACGCGATCCACAGCAGACTCTGACCAAAAACCGCGGGCTTTTTCGTATTTTATCTCTTAAAAAAAGGGAATGTTCACGTGCAAAGGGGGAGTGGCCATCTCCATCCTTGCAGGCGAGCCATCCAATCAGAGGTAGCCGCTCTCCGACCATGAGCCAATCATGGGCCGAGAGCGCGAACCAGCAGACCAATCAGAGCCCAACCCAAGTCAACCAGAGCCAAGCACGCCCTGTTCACGTGATCTGCATGAGCATGTTCAATTTGCATAATACATTGAGCAGAATAAATTTTATATCTAATTATAAAGCAAAGAACAAGTTAAAAGATAATAAAAAGATAATAAAAAGAATAATGATTATCAAAGAACATAAAATAAAAAGATAATAAAAAGATAAAAAATACAAAATACCAGATCATTCCACCCCTTGGTCTTTGATAATCACTTTAGTCTTGTATCCCGAATTCGCAAAGTAACTTTCATCTTAAGGCTGTAAAGCAAAGAACAAGTTAAAAGATAATAAAAAGATAATAAAAAGAATAATGATTATCAAAGAACATAAAATAAAAAGATAATAAAAAGATAAAAAATACAAAATACCAGATCATTCCACCCCTTGGTCTTTGATAATCACTTTAGTCTTGTATCCCGAATTCGCAAAGTAACTTTCATCTTAAGGCTGTGTTATAAATTCTATCAACCAAAGACCTTTTTACTCGTCTAATATATACGCAAATCGTTCTCTTTGTATGTGGGCATGTATTGTTTTCATGTTACATGCCGTCCATTTTAAAGCTTGTGAGATGTTTCTCAACACCTCGGATGTGGCATTCCACATACTTAGGTCCCATGTCAGTTGTTGCTGGAAGATCTTCGCTGCTTCTTCCTGAGTCATAACTGTCGATGGCATCCAGACCCCTATTTGGTGAACAGCTCTAGCTGCATGTTGTCCGGTGTTGGACAGCATCGTGCGGGTAACCTCGTTATCCACCGCATTGGATACTCCCATCAGTGTTCCAGCTCCACCTAAAATTGTGTCATACCACTCACGTCCTCTCCGTGCACATGAGTCGTCTGTCGGTGTCAGAATGATACTGACACATCGGTCACGCGATTGAATCCGTAATGTACATCCTTTGGTGACAATAGGCATGGGTGACCTTGAATCCTGGCTCCGGTCATGGGTACTGCTTTCCCACCACAGTCGAATCTTAGCTCGAGAGCGAAGCGGGACATTGTCAGCAGTACCATGGCGACCAAGGCACGGCACACGATGACTTCGCAGCCGGTACATCCTCCTCGGCGCCTCCCATGATGGCGGACGTCGTCACCGCCGGCGTCACGGGAGTATGGAGCTGAAATGACAATTAGCACTGCTATAACACAAAATAGAAAAATACTGATTAGTTTTCTTTTAAATAACATTTTGACACAGGCACATTCAACCACTTCTCTTCTCCTAAATATATACAGTTGCATCGTTGCCTTGGGCAATGATTTATGCGGCTTCTGGTGGACCATTTTCCTGTCTCACCCAAACCTTTGCCCCAAGTTTATCTGTGGAGCCAAAACCCCCTTTTCTCCTTACTGTTATCTCAGTGGGTGGAGAGATTTCCTGAACTTCTGACATGTCACACGGTTGCAGTAGCAATTGTGCAATCTTGTCTCCTTTTTGTAATACCAGGGGACTTTCGCCTTGGTGGCGACACACCACACCCAATTCTCCCCGATAATCACTGTCAATAACCCCAGCCTGAATGGTCAATCCTTTTAAGGACAATCCTGACCACGGTAGAATATGTAACCCGAGCCCTGTTTTTACAACTTGAACCTGATTAGGTATTAGGGTCAGGGGTTCCAATGTTCTCAAGTCCAACCCTGCAGAGCCTGGGGTAGCTCTGATAGGAAGTTCTGCCCTTTCATCAATCTTCCACATTTTGATAGGTTCTTTATCTGGGGTGTTATGGACAGTGTTCATTTGGTTTAGTGGTGTTACCCCTGGTGCGATTGGCCTGTCATTCAATTGGGCCACCGCTTGCGCTAGATTTGGTTTCCAATTGGTCAAGTCATGTTTATCACTCATCTTCCGGAGTGACTCTTTCAACAATCCATTCATCCGTTCTTCCAGGTGTGCAAGGTCAGGATACAGGGCTGAATGTCTCCTATCCTTATTCCTACCTTTTTTGCCCTTCTTTTTCTTTTTAACAGTCCGCAGGTGTTTTTCCCCTTCTTCAGATGATCCTGATTCTGGGTCCGAAATTTCAGCGATGATCTTTTTCTTAAAGGGCCCACCCGACTGTATTTGTCCTACCGACTCAGATCCACGTGCTTCGCTCATGGACTCCTGGACGACGTCGCGGAGACTTTGTGCCAAAGTATGCAGTCCTGGAAATTCAGAATATCTTGTGCAACTTACCTTCAATCCTTTTTTATGGCATTTCTTCTTTAATTCCTCTGTGGGAAGTCCATCTATTTCAGAGGGAGAGACCCCTGCCTGGATCAGTGCTCTCCAGTACACAGATCTGGACGGTCCCTGTCCTGGTCTCAGCCCATCCCTGTGTGGGCCACGGGATCCTTGCTGATGGTCATCCCTTCTTCGTGGCTCCTCCCAATTCCCCAGGGCTCCTAACTCCCCTATACGATTCTTAATGTCAGACATGGAAGCACCTGGATCGCCTAGCATCACAGTTAGCATTGCTGCTCGGTAATGGGGGGGTGCAGTACGAATCAGCTGATCCCGCACGGCTTTCGGAACTGCTAAGCTTTGATATTGATCAGCCATGCCCACTACCAACGCATCTCTCACACACAACCGAGTCAAACGCTGTGTACATTCTCTTAACGTTATCCAAGCTCCAGTGATTTCTGGCCAATCAGTAAACGCGGCGTATTGGTTTTGTATCGCGGCCGCCCACACCACGAACAATGAT
This sequence comes from Poecilia mexicana, assembly GCF_051168715.1. Taxonomy (NCBI): domain Eukaryota; kingdom Metazoa; phylum Chordata; class Actinopteri; order Cyprinodontiformes; family Poeciliidae; genus Poecilia; species Poecilia mexicana. Next base: position 19,085,898 of record NW_028263384.1, on the reverse strand, counting down.
GCTGCATCTGGCAGTTGTCTTACCTCTTGGCGATAATTAGAGTTTATTGCTCCCTCTGTTGACAATCCTGCAAAGGACATCCCATCAACTGCATCTATTTCCACTTGTGAAGCCCCTTCATCCAGCATCCGTGCTAACCACAAATCTGTCGGCTCCCCATTCTGCTGCCGCAGTCTGCGCGTTAAATGTGAGACTTCTTCCTGTGTGTAATCTTCCACAATGGTACGGTAAATGGGATCAGGCTGAGGAGCCGCCACCATGTCATACACTGGATTTCCCTGAGCATCAACTACCAGCTGCCCCGCATTGTCCCTGCGCTGTTGTCGCACATCCGGCAGGTGTCGTTGCTCCTGCCTCCTGCGACGAACAGGTTTCAGGTCCAGCCGAGGGCGAAGGGGGGTGTTCGGTGTTCCCCCACAAGCATCTTCCCCCTCCTCCCAAATGTAATCTGTTTCATCTCCCGAAATATTTCCATCCCATTTCTCTGGGTCCCATTCTGCAGTTAAACCAGCAACAAACGCACGAACATTTTTTGGCGAAGGCTGCCGGGGCTTCCTTCTAAGTTTCTGTTGCTTCTTCAGTACAGCTACCTGAACCACAGTCCTCTCAGCTAACTCAGTCATTTGCTGTAACCGTTTATTTAATAGCTGCACATGTTGCTTATGTGACGATTCTGCAGCTAATGCATCGGCTAAGGCCTGTCTATCTTTCAGCTGCTGTGCCTGTGCTTCCTTATTAATCTCATGCTGCTTTTTCCACGCGGCAGCGCAAGCCCACATACGCCTTTGCAATCCAGCAACAGGGCTTTTGGCCTGCACCACGATGCTTTGCAGAACAGCTAACAACTCCAGCGGCTCGGCTTCCCGCAGCGCATCTCCCCACGGCTCGGGTCGCCCTCCCCCCTCGCGCAAACACTGCGCTACATCTTGGTGAGGCTGATCCCAGCCAGGGATTATTTCAACTTTTTTCCCAACGTCATACTTACTCTTATTTTTATTCTTTCTCTTAAACATGTTAAACATATTTGCCGCAGTCCCCTTTAAAATCCTGTTCGTGACGCCAAAATGTTTTATGAAATTTTAAATCAGGGTCGAAGGAGATCGGCAGCAATAACGAAACCAAACGCTGTTCCTGCTAGAATTAAATGTGCTCGATTTATTTCCCCACAGAATACAGCAGAATAACATGCATCAAACACTGTTACTGCTAGAACAAATATGCTCGATTTATTCCCCACAGAATACAGTACAAAACACTCTATGACTAAACACGTGATGCTCGATTCATTCAAGTTACCAGCGCTTACCTCGTGAAACTTGGCCGGAGAGCCTTCGGCCTAGAGACAAGCAGCAGCATCAACGTAGCTGGGCATTCGAACGCGATCCACAGCAGACTCTGACCAAAAACCGCGGGCTTTTTCGTATTTTATCTCTTAAAAAAAGGGAATGTTCACGTGCAAAGGGGGAGTGGCCATCTCCATCCTTGCAGGCGAGCCATCCAATCAGAGGTAGCCGCTCTCCGACCATGAGCCAATCATGGGCCGAGAGCGCGAACCAGCAGACCAATCAGAGCCCAACCCAAGTCAACCAGAGCCAAGCACGCCCTGTTCACGTGATCTGCATGAGCATGTTCAATTTGCATAATACATTGAGCAGAATAAATTTTATATCTAATTATAAAGCAAAGAACAAGTTAAAAGATAATAAAAAGATAATAAAAAGAATAATGATTATCAAAGAACATAAAATAAAAAGATAATAAAAAGATAAAAAATACAAAATACCAGATCAAACTTTTTTACGTTTATTGAGCCCTTCAGCATCTTCAGTGTAGTATTTTTAAAGGTGTTGTTTTATGGCCTTTAAAATACAAAAGATTGTTTTGTATTTAGTCACACCCATCTTCCCATCCAATCTGACCACCTTCCCGTGTATCCACTGTTAGCTGGACAAATCAGGCAGGACTGTGGGAATGATGTTGTTTGATTTCTCAAAGATTTAACACAATACCTCCAGATTTCCTGTCAGAAACTCCAGAAAACACAACTGTTTTCTGCCTGAATTAATAACTGCGTGACAAACAGACCACAGCATAGCCTGTTGTAAATATTCAGGCTAGTTAGCATGGCCACTGGTGATGGCAGATGGTTATGGTTTTTCTTTAACAACAAGTTGTTTCTGCGCCATTAGAACATTTAGGACTGAGTACATGAGTTTGATTGACAGCGTTGGGACCCCCCTTCCTGGCTTTCATTGGTTGTTTTTGGTCTGGAGCAATGCATTTCTTCAGAGAGCAACAGTAGCACAGAGAAGAGGTGGGGGGTTAGACTGATCGTTTCAATGATTCAAAGCCTCAACATACTGTCATGACATGGTGAGAGTTTTAGCAAATATGTAAAGAAATAAATATTTTTTTATAAGAGTTATGTACGGCAGCTTTAAAAGCAATTAGTTTTATTGGATTTTATTTAAGGATGTCAAAGTAAAAGGGCCTAAATACTAATGCATCCTTTGCAAATATAAATAAATAACAATTGTGCACTACTTTGTGTTAGTTTATCATAAAAAAGCTCTATAAAATATATACAAAATTTTTAGCTGCAATGTGAGGGGAAAAAGCGTGAAAAGCTGCATGGGATATCAATACTTTTGCAAAGTAATGGAATACATTTTTATATACATCCTTCTGTACATCTTCTTCTAGGATGTAGTCCTCTGCAACAACATTTTGTCCAGCCTCAGGATTAATAGAAAGCAATCTTAAAATGATGTAATAAATGGCACCTGTGTCAGGTAGTATTTGTAAAAGACGAAACCAATGAAGTGAAAAATTATTCAAGGTTGCTCTGTATTGATCACGACTTCATTCCACACCTCACCGAGTTTATTTCTGACTTGTATATTAGAGGCTGTGATATAGGAAGCTGACCCCTAAGGGAAAATAAAATGCCAAGTGCACAGTACGTCTCATTTGTGTCATTCCAGCAACTTTTACTTAACGTCTAACATCAGTTGCAATACGAGAGTGTGCAATTCCCCCCTCTTAAACCACCACAGCTCTGTTAATCTAATTTGTATTTTTATGCGCTCATTTAATTTTCAACCAGTTTAGCTTCAGAAATCATTCATATTTTTTTTACAGTGTACTAGTCATAATTTATTTGTTCAGTGGCAAATAGGCAAAATGATAAACTTGCATGTAACAGTTGGGTTAATTCGTGTCTTCTGTTTGTTTTTGGTCTGGAAACCAAATATAGAAATGCAACTTGGAGCAGGAAACTTGAGGAGAAAGAAGACCATCAATAAATTCAATCAGGAAAAACAAGTGATCATGCAGACAAGAGAAACAGATCAGATTTTTTGAGCTTTTCTGTTTTTGTCTGTCTGTCTTTGACATTAATGGGACCTGATATGGTGTGCCTCCTGATTTGCCAACATTGTGACTTGGTGCTGCCAGCTCTTTTTGTGGGCATCTAGTGTGTGGTTTCTGTAATTGCCTGTGTCTTTAAAAGTGAGCCAGCTTGGTCATCCTTGCTCAGACATTTGCCAGCAAATATTACAGGATGGATTCATCATTTTTGGTCCAATAGCAACGCTTCTTCCACAACGGAAACACCGTCGCTGATGTTTTCTCTTTGTAACTCGAAGCCTTGGCTGCCATGTCTATTCCACACAATGTTCTGCAGAAAAAAAAAGAAAAAAAATACCCACAGTGTTGTTCATGGAAAAAGAAGAGACAGTTCAAAATGTATTGAAAACACATTAAGAAGAAGAGGATCATGACAATATGAAAAATGCCATGGGAATCTTGGTTATCCTTTTAACAGGTGAACAGTTCAAGTTGTCAAACGTGGTAGTTCAAAATGCTGATACTTTCCATTACAGTAAATCTATAATACATTGTTCTTCCCTCATCATGGATTGATATCAAGAAACAACAAAAGCAGAGCAAACTCTATAAATAAGTAAATGCAAGTGCTATTAGTAAAAGTATTTGGAAAATTATGTAATGAGAAGAAAATTTCATTGTTGTGCAAACAAGAACAAATATATTATTGTATTATTCCAAAACATTTCTAGAGAACAACCTCCCTTAATACAACCAAGGTTCTCAAGCTGTGCTATTAATGGAACTTTGACGATCATCTGTGGTAATTTAGTAAATTGTGGTATTTACGATTTAAATATAACACAACTTAATTGTAAAGTTGATCTAAAGAAAGAAACGATAAAAAAGAAACTGGTAAAAGTGATGATAGATAGCATTTTACGGCAACCTTCACTATATTATAAATACATGGCAGCCATATTGGATTTTGAGGTTGGGGTTGCTGAGAATCCTTCATCACTCCCTCCTGTATTTCTGATTTTAATGGGTCCTCCAGTGAAGTTTAAAACTGGGAATATGCTTTTCATATATATATATATATATATATATATATATATATATATATATATATATATATATATATATATATATATATATTGGAAGTAGAGTTTATTATTTTATTGTTTGTATGGCACAACAAATGCAAATGGTTCATCTCCTGTTGCATGGTTTTAAAATTATTTGTTTACAGAATAATAGAGAGAAACTCGTAATACTCTTGGAGTAGTTCTCAGATAAGTGCAAGCTGTATTTTTGTTTGGATGCAGTGACTATCAGCAGAATCCCCTTTGCTGTGGCTCACTTGGGCTGTTTTGAGCTGACTTTCAAGTTCCTGAACAGCAAACGACCCACTTGGTGTACAGTGTCCTTTGTGTAAAAGGCCAGCAGATGATCACTGGCTTGTGGAGTTGATGACCTGAGCTTGTACTTCTTCCACCTTTCCTTAAAATCAGACCCTTTGTCATCCAGTGGGAAATGACACACTAACACGTAGCCCTGACAGGGCTCTGCTGACTCTGCTCACAGACAAGCTATCTGTGCTGTAAAGGCATGCAGCAGGCAATTTCTGTTGTTCTCCTTACTAAGGAAAGCACTTACAGACATTGCTTTCACTTTGTAGCGGAGTAAAGCTTCTTCTCAAACAAGACGGAGGCTCGTATTTCCTTTACTGAACCCTTTTGTTCAGTATTTATTGAAGAGGAAAAAAAGGGCTTCAGCCGATAAAAACAGAACAACAGCAACAACAACTGCTCGTAACCAAGCAATAAAATCAACAAAGCAAGATAGTGACTAAACAGTAACAGATCCTTAAGCATTCTTCAAAATAAAAGACTTCCTCTATTCAAATAAATCATGTCTTACACTGAAATATATTTCACTTCGCCTTTGTAATTGTATACAATCATATTCAATATAATAATAATAATCATCATGTAAATTATGCTTAACATATAATTGTAATCAGTCACTTATCATGCAAATATACTGAACAACATAAGTGTAAAAAAGTCACAACACACTTGGTATGCCATTCTTCTTTTGAAAAATAAACTTACAAACCAATTTGCTGGGAGCAACCAGCAAAGTGGTTTGTAAAACCATTCAGATCTAGATGTCTGTTAATTCTGCTTTTATAAAGCTTCTACATGTTCAGGTTTGTCGATTGTGCCGAAAGGTTGCTCAGCTTACTTCGCTTTTATGAAACTTTGTAACTACAGGAAACAAAATACTTAAAATTGTTTTTAACGCACATGACCCTTCTTTGTTATTGGTAGTAGCAGAGACTGCGTCTTAAATATCCGTTGGAGTTCTTTGTTTTGGATACGTCTTTCTTTTCCATCCCTTCTACCATTCCCCCTTAGGATATTCCTTTGCAAGAGAAACGTGTCTTCATCCAGCCTTATTTGTCACACATCCAGTTGTTATGACTGTTTAATTACTGGTATGAATTCATTATGTCACTGCAATAAAAGCAATGATGATACACAAATTTAACGCTTCAGGTTTTAGAGCAAACTTTAAATATTAAAAGCATTTGCTCTAAATGTAAAGTTTAATTTCTCTTCTCGTTTTTTTTTTTAGATACCACCATCTATATCCCATCTTTTGACGGCACATCGTACCTGGAGCTGAAACCTCTTTCATCCCTTCCACACCCTTTAAATACCGGAGCAGAAGACACAACTTTCTATCTGACAGTCAAAACAAGATCAACCCAGTGCACCATCCTCTTTAGTGAGTACAGTCTCCCTTTAAAGTATTTTTTTTTTTACTTTCTGACTCTCAAAGTATATTTCACTAAAAGGTGCATGTAAGTCCTCAAAACCTTATCTTTTTATAGTTCACATTACAAGCAAGCAGTTAGACAGCTATTATCAAGCAAATGTTTGAGAAAATATTTAAATAATATGCTTGTTAAAGACGTACATAATGTTAATAATCTACATCTAAAAAAAAGGTAATTTAATTGTTTATTTTAATTTACGTTTACATGCTGAGCACAGTATTACTAACGGTAAGAGAGTGTGCATAAAAAGTGGAACAAATACAATAAGATTCATCATAATATTTGTATGTTTCTATGTATTTAGTTAATAATTTATTCATTTAAGCAGTGACACAAATTTAGTCTCCAAAAATTTGTAATCTCTATTGCACAGCAAATCAGAATTTCCATGATGACGGAACAAGATGCTACATCATGATTCTTTTTAGCCAACTTTGCATGGGCCAGGAAAAGTTTACATTTAAAAAAAAAGGTTTTTTTTTTTTTTTTCTGATGTGAGTCATGGCAGGAATGTCAGTGTGACAAAGATGTGTGCACCTGCACCAATACTTGGTGAGTCTTATTGTTTGCTGGCATAAAAGTGTTGTGAAGCCACTTGAAAATAATCCTTAAAAACAGACTAATTAAATAAAACTCTGAGCAAACAGACGGTGGTAACGTGGTGTCAGCACTTCTGACAGAGAACTGTATAGAAGTCTGCAATGTTGCATTTTACAGGGTTTTTGTTTATACAATGAGGATTTACCCTAATGCAGCCAATAATGCTGTAAGATTTTATAAATCTTCTGGGTTTCTTTGCACAGATTAACTTTAGGTTACTTAAAATTTAAAGCCACATTTGGTTTTCTTCTGATTATGAATAGCTGTTGGGTTGTGAAGCAGTCAAATAATTTTTTTATTGTTTTAGCAAAGTCAGTACCTGTTTGCTTGCTTGTTTGTTTGTATAGAAAAAATGCATCTAAAGGACAATTAAAAGGCTGTTTGTATTTTCAACAACAATAATAAAGGTAGAAAACAAGAAATGCATAAATTTGATAAACAATCTCTACATTTCCATTTCAATGTTATTGTTAATACTAAATTGGTGTTTATTTTTATCCATAATAGTTATTTTATTTTGAACGACTGCTATGAACAAAAATTGACAAGAAAAAAAGCATTAAAAAGCCTCATCTTTACTAAAACACTTAGTGTTTTTGTCATAAAATCTAAAATACACATTAAATTTCCCAAGTCTCAATTACATTTAACTGTAAAACATTTCAAACTTGTTAGACAGAGTTTCATCTAAGGAGGGAAGATTCTGTGTGAGAGGAGAAAGGATTGGTTCTCCTGTGAAGGAAATCTGTCTCTACCCATCTTTTGTGGGCACTTTGGCAGCTTTTCTGGTGTCTCACAACTGATGATTGAGCTATAACCTAAACGCAAACAAAAGAATCCTCAAGAGCCGGTCACTCACATGCTAGAGATAACATTGCATTCACCCTTTACATCAACCTTGAGCTCTACATTGTATCTCTGTCTCTTGCCAGTTCCTTTGTTCCCACACCTGCACAGACACAGACACACACCCTTTGTTACAGAGAAAATTGGAATAGGGGGGGGACCAGACACCCTGAGTAGATCCTCTTAACAATAGAGTATTGTTTGGGGAAGAGAGCAAAGTCGTTATATGTCCCCCTCCCCCTCCCCCCCCTCCCATCATTTTTAGAAGTTGCAAAAAGCTGAACCATGAGAATATTTCATAGTTAAAGCATATGCATATATATATATATATATATATATATATATATATATATATAATTTTTTTTTTTTTTTTCCAGACAGCTTAGAGGTGAGGTCACCATGCCTTGAGCTATAGGTCCTCTAATGACTTAAAAAAACATCCAAGCGTGTGTCTCACCGGACTACAGTTGCTGCTCCTCGCTCTAAAAACTGCAGCCACCTTGATTTTTGTGAGTCTGCTCCCATGCTGCACCAGTCAGGTGCAAGTCCAACTAAAGTTTAACCACTATGCATTGTGTGGCGATCATGGGTGATTTATTCCACACAAGCCGGGCACAGACGTCATAACATTCATCTTGCCGGTATGGCCTAGATCAACCTGTTATCTGTGACATCCTCTGTAGGTTCGCAGTCTCTGATCTACATTTCCAGGTCTGTTAAGTGTTGCTGCGCACCTCAGGGTTAAATGTCTGTCCTTTGATCACAACGTGGATTTTCTAGTCTCAGTAACTATGATAACGGGAAGATGAGGGCCGGGTTAAAATGCTCCCCTGAACCAAAAAGTTGATGTTACACTGTGTCTAATTTGAAGCAAGTACATTTTGCTTAAAGAGTATATTTAATGTTTGAAGAGAATACAAAAATCATTTAAAACAAACTAAATATATATATATATATATATATATATATATATATATATATATATATATATATATATATATATATATATTGCTTTTAATAGTTATTCTATTAAATATTCATATAATTCTTAGAATAATAATTATGTAACCCTTTTTTTGTTTCTCTGGACTGACGGTGGCGTGACAAAAAAAAACCCAACATATATGTAAGATAGTGACAGTTAAATCTGTCAGCTCATGAAACATAAAAGTAATGGATGCTTTATATACAGTTGGTTTATTTGAAGATCAGTTAAACCTTGAATACACATTAGCAAAGTCCTTATCAATATTAGGACAGACGTCTGGTTCAAGTGTCCATTTAGAATTACGAAACAAATCATTTTTTGACAGCTAAAAATATTCAGTTTCCATGTTTTAGTTATGTTTTGTACAGTTCAGGTTGCTTGGTGTAGATTATGTGACTGTGCAAATATTCGTCAGATCATTTTTTATTAGCTCCTTGTACTGTATAAATTGTATTTACATATATATTATGATCAGCACACCAACCTTTCTCATTTACCTCAAAAAACATCTAGGACAGGTGTTCATTTTAGTGAACCTTTGTCAAAGTGACTATATGCGTTTGTGTGTTTTAGTCTGATAATATGCATTTATTTTCTGAGTATGGTGGGTTGAATTATGGAAAGTGTTGCATGCATTGTTCAGGAAGTACTGTTTTGCAGACTTAACTAAAAGATTTCAGAACAGAGTAGCAGAATAATTGTAAAGCAAAGCTTTTTTTATGCTTTGCTATAGTAATTACTTGCTTTTTGGATGTGTTTTTAGAATACAGAAAACTTATACACCTGTGGTGAAATGATGTTTTAGATTTTTTCACTCTTGTGGGAAAACATTTCCTGTGTTTGCAAAGGTATTCATGCAGCCACTGCCCTAGATGCCTTCAAATCAGTTTTAATGTGATAAACCATCACAAAGATGCATAACGGTAAAGAGAAATGACAAAAAAAAGAAAAAACATTCTTTTCAGTATATACTTTTTACTAATAACAACTGAAAACTCTGGGATGTATATGTTTTTGTAGTCTGTTACCACAAGTACCTATTGCACTTCTTGGGGGTTATGTGTCCAAAGGATTTGCTTATCTAGATATAAATACTTATATTTGTTTTTAAATGTCTTAATGGCCTTCCTCCAGCTGACCTTGGATCATCTCCAAGGCCAAGTGACCAGATGTGATTGGGCTTTTGTGGTTGCAGCTCATAAGTTATCAAACAATTTGCCTCCTTTACTGTCTTTTTTTTTTTTTTTAAAGACATTTTTGGCTCTAGTGGCCTTTATTTGATAGTTAATCAACAGGAAAGTGGGCAGTGAGAGAAGGGGGAAGACATGCAACAAAGGTCACCAAGGCTGGGAATCAAACCTGCAACAGCCGCATCAAGGACTAAGGTCTTCATATGTGGGTTGTGCTTAACCCCTGCGCCACCAAAGCACACCCTCTCATTTGAAGACTCATATTTGTCTCTTTCCAAACACAGCAAATAGGTTGGCCTCAATTGTTGGACCAATGTTTGCCTAAAACTACCAAACTTGTTTCCAAACATTATAAACTCAGCTTTTAAGATAAAATGATGACTAACAAGTGTTTAGGGTACATCAGCTCTGACCACAATCTGATGCTGCCACCTGGGTAGATGATGTGTTCAGGGGTAATTTGTAGTGAAAGTTTTCTGCCACATAGCTATGCACCGGGAAGCTTACCTATATTTTACAACCCGTCTTTGGCAACCCATTTTTGTGGACAAAACCCTTTATACTTACGATCCTGCTCTCCCATGCTCCCCTCAGGAACAGCTCGTGCTTTGTTGGATTAGCTGCCTTTCTCAGAGAAACTCGCAACAACACATTGAACCAACAGCTTTTCTTCTTTCCTCATCTCTTTTCCCACAGTCTGCCTCATCTTACTTAACCCAATGCCATTCCATGAATGCTTACCTAACTTTTTGAGATCTGATTCAGATTCTTGACTTTACCAGAAGTTCTCTTGAAATTAATTAACAACAAATGAAATTAAAAACAAATGAAGATATTATTATTATTACATTTTGTTTTAAACTACCTTCTGCATTTCTGCACACATGCCATGTAGTTGTGGTGTTGTCCTATTATTTTTTTCATTTCCATGTGATGTATTGAACAGTGCTCTTTTGGGGCTTCATAATTTGACATTTTACTTTTTATTCACAAATTCTTCACTAATGTTTCTGGGGTGGCTTCTGCTTTGTTTTATTAAGTGACTTTGGAAAGTACACTATCCAGATATGTATTTGTAAAAATATATCCAAATATCATTTTTGTGTTGCATTTTAACAATTATGTTTTGTATTGTGTTGGACTTTTATATCACAATTCCAATAAAAGTGCATCAAAGTTGTGCTTGTAAACATATTTAGAGTGGTGATACGTCACATTTTTATTTTAACTGTTTTTTCTTCACTACTACCAGATATTGTAGGAAAGTTACTGTATTCATAATACTTTAGTAATTATTATGTTACTATACCTCAATAATGAGATGGAACATTGTAAAGCACCTCTGGAAGATAACACTGTATGACATCCTAATGAGTCACCTCTGCATTTGTGCTTGAAGTCAAGCTGTCCAAATCGCTTCACTTCCACACTGTCTTAGGTTGTGTCACATATTTGGAGCAAGGAGATATCTGGTTAAGTAGATCATCAGTAACTAAATAGCTGAGTGTGTAATCTCCCCTATATAACTTAACTTAACAGTTAGCTACCATCATTGTGCCATACAAACATTTTTTGCCATTAATATCAGACTTGAAAACTCTGGTAAATTGGACATGAAACTCATAATTTTAGCCTTGGTATCTCAGGTAAGTTCATTTTACTTACAATAACGCAGTGCCACATAATGTAGAGGCTTAAAAGAAAAGTGTTAGCCTTACGGTGAAGAGAAATGAGTATTCAGAAAACACACAGACAGTTTGCACAGTGGCTTTTATCTAGTTACGTTTCCTTGCTTATAGCACGCTGTCTTTTTCAAATCAGACGATGGGAACTGAGCAGAATCCTCCAGAGATCAAACATACAAAGTTAATCAGAAGAAAACCAAGTGATATACATTGAGATGTGAGGAATCGCTTCGCCAAATGTGCTCCATATTCTCCACCTCCCCTTCCGCAACTCTCCCCGAAGCAAATCCACAAGTCTCCCCCTGGACTTCAATTGTCAGATTGAGAGGAGAAAGACTGGAAGGTGGGTTGTGAGGGGGGGGACAAAGAGAGGGAGAGGAGAGGAAAGAGAACAGGTGACAGGCACTGACAAAAAGGACGAATGCCCTGTAAGGTTCAGTGCACAGTAAGAGGGCCACGGAGACGCCACAAAACAATTTCCTTTCAGACAAAAAATAGAATAATGAGAGATAAGAAAACATTGACATCTGTTGTAAATAATATTTGTCCAAAAATGAGTTATGACACAATGCAGAAACAACTGCTAAAAGAGGAGAGTATAGGTCATTGTTGTCAGAAATTGATTTAAAAAAAAAATGGCGTGACTGACTGCTGTTTTGCTCATTAAATCTAATGACTTTCTTCAAGTTTGGTGTTTTGAAAATAAGTTAGATGATTTAGTGTCATGAGTAATTATGTTTTTTGGGGAGTCGCATATGTTTTCTTCATGTTTAGATAATTTGCCAGTTAACATTATTTTGTTCTTTTCTTAAAAATGTGCAGTTTGTGTTTCTTCTGCTCGTCTCTCTGATGTTGGATGCAGTAAATATAATTATTACCATAATTTATGCATTATGGCTCATTCTCCCTTACTTTTCAAGGTGAATTAAATTCCTCTCAGTCTATTCCTTTCTGCATCACAGACAATTCCAATACATAAATTTTTACTTAGGGTTCATTAAAATGTTTAAAGTCCTTGAGATTCAGTGCTTTATTTCTTTCATTTAAAGAAGTAGATGCCTTCAGTTCAGCCTGCAAACAGAGCATGTGTATGCAATTAAGAAGAGACATAGTCTGTAATCTCATCCCTTGCTGGCACAAGTTACAGCACTTCTCCACCAATTAAATGGTCACATGTCATTGCAAATCGCTATTTGCAAAGTAGAACCACGCATGGAAATTTTGGAACACAAAGTCATTACACTCACTATTAGTGTGTCATTAGCGGCATTGCAGACTGGGAAATATATGGAGTACCAAACATGTTGAGCTAACAGCAGCCTCTGTCTCATAAAGAGATGGGAATTGTATTGATCCCCTTCATTTGCATCTTGGTTACCATGCTGCCTTGAAACATCTAGCTTAGAAGCTGCTTTCTTTGCTGATGTCTAAACCCCCCACCCATGCCATTACAGGACCTCAGCATAGATGACATGCACACTGCTAAGACACAACGCTGTCAAGCCCACACACCTTCATACTATTTTTAGCTCGCAACATCAGCCTACTTCCTGAGATTCGTGGCTCTAACCCTGTTGTCTTTGGAAAATCAAACAGGTCTACTTCGCGCCTACTCAGTAGCTCTCTCTGGACTAGTACTCCCTTGTCACTTCTTCTATTTCAGCTGAAATATCCCCTGTAGGCCTTGTTGGAAACACAGAAACATTTAAGGTCTCTCTAACAGGGCAGCATTGCTGCTCAGTCCCCTGCCCTGTAGCCACGTTTTCCTTCACAGCGAGACAGGAGGTGAAGGTTCTCTTTCTGTCTGAGTCTCTCTCAACGACCTGCATTCTAACATTGTCATGCATTTGTTCCTGTCTGTTCAGACAGCAGTCTGGGGCCGGTGTGAATGTTCCCTCCACCTCCCTTATGAAGACCACAGTAGTTTATGAAGGAGCATAAAGCTGTCCAACACTTTCAAATTGCAATTACTTTTTTGCAGGAATTATGTCATGCAGTAAAGTATGGTGACAATAAAGATTACATACCTGACAAATTACTAAATAAATTGTCAGTGGTCATATCATTGTTTTATTATCGAGAACATAGTGGTTGAGAAAGCCAGACTCAAAGCAGATGTGATGAAGCTTTCCACTCAGAGACAGTTAGAGCTCTGCTGGAAACGGAGTGCAAGTAACAGTTCATGTCATGGTTTAGAATAACAAAAAACCTGGGTTTTAGTATTTTAGGAGTCCCATTTAAAAAGTGAAACTTGTAGATTTCTGTCTCACATTGATGTAATTCAAGGATTTATTTCTGTTTATTTAAGTGGTTATGACTTATAGCTAATAAAAAAAACAATCTCTCCCCCTGGAATATTAGAATATTAAATATGATCAGTAAACTGAAGGATTTTTTTTTTTTTAATCAGACATGTTTGTTACTGCTCACTTGACAGGTGTTCAGCACAAAGCCATTAACACCATCCAATCCAGCTGCAAATGATCATCACTAAAGAACGTCCACATAGAGCTGCGTGTACAAGTAAAATTAAAAGTTGAGTAGAAGGAAAATGTATGGTCAGAAAATCCTGCTGAGGAAACATGGATAACTGCAGCCTTGAGAAGATTGTGAAGCAAAGCCCATTTGAGAGTTTGGTGGAGATGAGGCTTGGACACCAGTTCTAGAGTCAATGTAATATTAGCAGAAAAAAAAAACAGACTTGATTTGGAGAGTCATGTCATCTGCTGCGTTGTCTCAAGTTAATAACTTTCTACCAGGACATTTTAAAGGAATGCCTGCTTTCTGATAAGCCTGCTGCGTTGTACGATCGTCGTGGGTAGTAACCATTATATACATCATTTTCAATTCGTTTTAAATCTGATACAATATTAGTTTCTCATAATGTTGATTTTGAAGGGATCTGGCTCTTGTGTTGAGCTCTCTGACTCTGTGTATAGAGGCATTTATACAGCAGAAATACAGCGAAGGAACCTGCATATTTTCTAAACAGCTTTTTGTAATAGATCAGTCTTTCTTTTTCAGTGGCTCCTTGCATTTTTTTTCTCCCCAACCATCCTCTCTTCAAGTACTCCGTGAAAAGTTTATCTATCCCTTAGAGAGAATAAATGATTATATTTCCAGACTTTTTCAAATGAACTCTCTGTGCCCTTTGAGCAGATTCCTGTCTGTATTTCTTTATTCATGTACTCGAGAAGGAGGGGGTTACCGTTACTTTTAAGAATCGTGTCCCAGCTGAATTTTTTGACTTTTGTCATACATTGGCCTTATACAAATAAACTAAATTGAGCTGAATTGATTTTTAAGAAATAAACGAAGCGTTGCATGCAGACGGCGCTTTTGACATTTTACAATTTCTCAGGTCCGGGTCAGTTCCATGTTGCGGTTTTATTCTTCAAGGGAGGAAACATTTTGCCATCGGCTTGTGTGTGTTGTTGCTGAGGTCACAGCAATGTGAAAGATTCTTGATAAGCTTCTGTCTAGAGAGAGGCAAGCTTATTGGCTGTGAGATGGTATTTGTTAGCGGACAGGAGTCCTCCCTCAGGTTTTCATGTGAGGGTTATTGATCTCCGCAAGTATGACCTTGTGCTCAACATCCTCTATTTTATTGGCGGACATTGATGCAATATGTAAAGAATCTGTGTTTAAGTAATTGAAATAGGGGTATAGCCATAGGATGGCAGACGTATCTGATAAGGTCAGATTTGATCTACTTCTGCTTTTATTTTCTTTCCTTTGTAATAAGCCAAAACTTTTTCTCTGGTGCAAAACTAATTTCTTCAAAATCTTTTTTTTTTTCTTTCTCTTTGGCATCACGCACAGAAGGGACTTCCTTTGGGATCTCAGTTTAATTCAAAGTCATTTATATTGCAGTGTTTTTTTGTATTTTTTTTTGTTTTGTTTTGTGTTTTTATCAGTATGCTGAATTTAGGAATAGAGGAAATGAAACTCAAACTTTTTCCGAATTCTGTTTTCTTATTGTTTCAGCCCAGGAGCAGAACTTTGGGGATCGGTTCCTCCACGTGTCCCTTGAAGATGGACGCCCCATTGCTCAGCTTGGCTGTGGGGGCACCAGTGTTTTACATGCAGCTGCTGACAAGAGCATCAATAATAACAGATGGATGTCGATCCTAATCCGGTATGATGTTTGATTCCTTTGAGTTTGATTCACAAAATACACAATAAACTGGATGTTGTTTTGTTTATAAAGTCTTTAGGATGGATCTTAGCATAAATATAAACACAACAATTGTGTTCTCCAAAAATGGCAAACCAAAACAAACAAACAAAAAAACAACATAATCTCATCAGCTACAACAGTATTAAAAATATGGCTAATAAAACATAGGTATTCAAAAGTTACTGACCATTGAGTCATGGATCTATTTGTTCTCTGAAGGTATGTGATGTCCTGCACAAAGCTTTGACTTGCAAAACCTTTAGGACTTCTAAATCACCTGATTAGATTAATTCATTTGTAATCTCTCTCATGCAAGTAAGTGGGAAATGATTACTGTAAAGCCAAGCAGCAATGTAATAGTAAGAGAAAGAAAAAAAAAAAACTGTTGTGTGTTTTGAATGACATGCTCCAAGATCTACTTGAAATAAGTTGAAAGAAACATTTCTTTATATTCATCACACTCACCTTGTATTATAACTGCAATAACTATAAGTTTCATTGTTTAATCAAAGATGGCATGCGATCCAGGCATCAATAAAGTTTGTAGTTTGAATGTGACAAGATAGGAAAAATGTACAAGAGTAAGTTTTGTTTTTTCACCATACTTGCTATTATTTGACTCATTTCCTTTAAAACGTATTTCTTGTATTGACATCAAAGTCACAGATGAATCTATCCTTTCACAATACAAAAGAAATCACTTGGCTCAGAAAGATCCGGCACAGTTTGGCATGTTGATCTTGATCTCCATCCACTTACACTTCTATCCCATCTCCTACACCTAAGCCTGACAAACAATGCTTCTCCCCTGCACAACCGATCTTTCGTCTCTGTGGTGTGCACACTGGCTTATGGCTCATCACTATGGGGCAGAGGGAGCTGCTTGGGGAAATCTGAGAACGACTGCCGCAGAGCTCTGGCGGCTCTATTTATTCTTGATATGTTCAGCACTTTTGATTCATATGCAAATGAGCGTGTGACATCAGAGGTATTTGTCTGAACACTAAATACTTACTTTCCTCAGCTAGGAGTTGACAACACTGAATACAGCCTTGGTAACTTGCAGGTGTCAGCATATGTGTGTTGCAGGGCAGTAGATGCATTTAAGCACACATAAGCCAGGATTTTTTTTTTTTTTTTACTTGGCACATGACACCAGAAAGAGAAAACCATTTGCCTTTTGCTTTTTGAACAACTACTGTTAGATGTTTTATTCACTCTGTACTCTAAGCAAATGGTGTGTTGCACTGATTCAGCACTATCAGTACGAAGAAATAAGTACACCCCCACTGTGCAACATTAAGTTTTGTGATATGGAAAACAGTGGTTCTATTTTTTTTATTTTTTTATTTATTTTTTAAGATAGAAGCGCTAAGTATTGATATCCAATTACTTTGTTCAGTTTATTTGATGACAAAAAGTTATGAAATTTTTGTAAAACAAAAATAAGACAGTCAAAAGTAGACATCACACTAAGAAAAGATTTAGTTTTTTTCTGCCAGTAGGATTTAGTATTTGGCTACAAGAATAGTGTTCAGCATCAGCCTCGCCACATGCACTTAGCTAAGCCCTGTTGTGATGTTTGGCTGATCCGATCCCAGCTCTTTCACCTCTGGCTTCTCCTAAAATGTTCTTCTCTCAAAGGGTATTGTTTTAAGTGACTTCACTGAATTAATTAGTTTCTCTTGCTCCATTTTGCTTCTCCAGTCGATCGTCTCCAATTCCCACTGCTCGATCTGTCAGTCAGGCAAATTTTATGACAGGCAGCCCCACCGTCGGCCCAGTGGCAGGAGGGTGCTGAGATGCAAATCAAACTGCATTCAAGTCTAGGCGCAGGAGAGGGGCGCCCCAGAATGGTCATATCTCTTGTGCTGAAGCAACTTTTAATGACTTTTTTTTGCGCCCGAGGGCGGAAATATGTCACCAATAAGTTTACTCATCATGAACTATAAAATGTTTATCTTACACAACTAAAAAATATATGCATATATTTCAAAAATATTTTTAATTTGTTATTTAATTTCTATCAAATTTGTTTTTTGTCTTATTCAAGGTAATGTTGCAAGTGGTGGGGCGGCGCCCTTGTGCCCTCTATTGGCCAGCCGCCACTGCTAAAGAACTATATGAATATCTTTAGGCAATGTAGGAAACTCGATACTAATGGAAAGAAGCACAACACAACAGCTTTAGATTATATAAATTTTCTTCAGAAATTTTGTGTTTGTGTGTGTTTGGCTTTATTTTGAACAAAAAATAGTTTAAAGACACCAAGAGAAAAAAAGAGCACTCTTGAAATGCCCTGTGCTGTCATATCAATTCGCAGAGAGGAGTCTGTGGGGTGGGGGAGGCTGTGTCATTTTTCATTTGGGGAGGACATGTTTACTGTTGGCTAGCGTTTTGATGTCGGGAAGTTTTCTTTTCTTCAGGGACATTTTGGGGCTATACTGCAAAGATTAAATTTCCAGAGTGGCAGACTCCAAATGCTCCCCTGGTCATTTTGTGAGGCTGCGTCCATTATTTGGTTGAAACCTGTTGTGCCTGACATTCACTGCTAGAGTAATTTTCATTCTTAATACACACAGTTAGGGATCAATGAGGATGATACATAGCTTTCTGCTGGAACACATTTATTCTCTTGTCACATGCGAGTCCCTGGTAGATATGATTATTCAGCCTCCTTTATTTCTCGGCAGTCAAAGGAATGGAGTCTTTTATCTCTTTAAATGAAAAGCCAGGCTGTTATTTACTATATTTCGACTGTGTGATAGAACCACGTCTTTATTAGAAGCAGGAGATTTATTAATTTTCTTTTGTATGACCTGCCGTGTTTGCTTAAAATGCCATATTTTGATACTTCAAAATGAAATTGTGCACATAAACATTGAGCCCTTATTTCTACATAAGTGCATATTTGTGAGTAAGCCAGATTTCTATTATTTCTTCATCTAGCAGTCTGAAGTTCATTAGAAATTTGGAGTTACAGCTCCATAGACCGTCTGCTTCTGTTCTCTTGAATTTTGCTTTGTGTCTTTCGGCGTCAGCTGGTTTGAGGGACTCCACTGCAATTGAAGACACTGAATAAGTTGTGAGCATTAAACTCTTCGTGGTCTCTTCAGACTTCATGGACTGTGTCACATTACAAATCAATCTGTTTTTATTTATTAACTGTAAAACACGATCAAGTATATTATACCCAACAATTTATTCGAATCATCTCATATAGTTTTCATTAAAGTTATCAAGTCATACATTTGTATATTAACCTTTATATTTTATTCGGACTAATAAACTTCTACAAATCAGCAATGTTACTCTAGTGAACAGATTTTAAAGTGTTAGAGGGATAAATAATTTTTGCTTTGAACATTTCTCAGTTGCATTCCCTTGATCAAACAAGTTAATTAAGTTAATTACCGGTAATACACATATTTTGTAAAAATGTGATAGTTTTCTAACACTATTCTTAATTTGTGGATGCCTTAGTAGTTTGGATGCTTTAGTAGTTTCAATGTTAATGTGTGTGTGTGTGTGTGTATATATATATATGTGTGTGTGTGTGTATATATATATATATATATATATATATATATATATATGTGTGTGTGTGTGTGTGTGTGTGTGTGTGTGTGTGTGTGTGCTGAAAATTAAATGAACACGATTAGGTTTGAATTGTGCTTGTTTTTTTTTTGTTGTTTGTTTGTTTATTTTTGAGTTTTTCCCATTAATTTTGTTTTTGTTTTGCACTGTATGGATTAGCAGAATTGAATTAGAAGGAATTAAGCTGATGTTCATTGAATTGAATTCTGAGTTAACTGGAACTTAAACTGAATTGGATCGAGTTGAATTAAACTGAATGGAATTGCATTGAGTCAAGCTAAACTAAAATGAGTTGAAATATAATTTTAACCAATCCCAAGTGTAGTTTTCTTCAGCATCCAGCATAGGAAGACTGCACTCATATTATATTTGGAGAGTTTCTGTTGAAGACAGCTTTTTTTTGTGGGGATTGTCGTCTTCCTAAAAGGCACCACATGCATCTGCTGAGCCAGAGATCAATCAGCAGAATCTAATATTAGTAAATGATTTATGAAGCAGAAGCAAAGAAGCCCTGGAAGTTTTACCTGTTACAGACGACAAGTCAAGTTCCAAAGGCACCAATTATAAAGATTCTTCTGTCATTAGAGTCTCCCTGCATGGTAAATGCATTTCTTTACAGACTCCCATTAGGCTTGCAGTAATAGCTTTTTGTTATAAATAACAGCCTCAATCCTTGCTTCAAGTCTTATTACCCCTGAAACAGCATGTTCCTACAAGACAGCACAATCATGTTAATTTAAACACCGAGTGATACCAAGCATTCCGTTGACCGGTTTAGAAATAGCGCGTGCACTTAATTTACCCATGGAATTTGGTTATTTACCGCTGCTGTTCATTGACCATTGAGTAAGTTTTCAATGTAAAAACGCACATGTGGGTGTGAGTGTCGCATAGCAACAGCCCCTGTAAGAGAAGAAAAACAGACGTGTGCTGTGAGGGGGGAAAAAAACAAACTGAAAAGACATTTTTAGGACATATCAGGAGTCTGACTTCTTTAAATTAATGCTGCAGAAATCCAGCTTACCAGGTTCAAGTCCAGCCTGTTTCAAAAAACACCTGTTAATCTGTGTGAGCTTCTTCAATAACAAACTCCTTAATGGAGAGCTGAGAGGGCTCTTTGGTACCCATATGTCGTCACTGCTTTTCAGTCTGTGGGTTTATAAGGTATGGGGTAACTTAAATTAAAAGTGAGTAATTTATTACTACAGAGAAGTTAATAAATCTCTCCAAAGATAAACAATCTTACTCATTTTGTTTTTATACACAAACAGCACATCGTTAGTACACTGTGTTTCAGTTCCTTTAAATTTTCATTAGACTTAATGTCATATTGTGTATTCACTTGATCTTAATATAGAGCATTTTTGTTTTCAAACACACATCAACTCAGCGTGACGCCAGATCAGAGTTAAGGCGTGTTTATCGCCTGCACTGTATTCAGCGCTTTATTGACAAGACCTCCTCTTAAAAGGTTCACTGGAGAGGCAGTCGGCAGCCGCGCCTGCTCACACTTGGAGCTTTGTTTTGTGAACCCCCACAATGCCAAGAGCCTTGCTGTGTGCTGTCTAATTGTATTGCCAAAGATATAATGATAGAACACAGGCTGCCCAAATTAATTGAGGCTTGCCGGTCACAGCACAAATTATGCAGCAAATGCTGCAGTGCTGCGTGTGAGAGCGCCACTGCACCATAGCCGGAGCGGAGATTACATTCACTAAAAGTGCAGATGTTGGTCTGATATGTGTTTGAAAATACTTTGGAAAAAAATATATTAAACTTTTCCCCCAAAATTGCTCCCTTTTGATGGTTTGTGTTAGATGGTGTGGAGATTTATTTCATAAATAATAAATATTAACCATATGAAGGGTGATTTCTGTTTTGTCTTCTTATGTAGCTGTTCAGCCTGCTGTGCTATGACTAAAAGCATGGTGACAGGTGGTATTTGTGTTCATCATATATGTATAACATATGAGTCAGGAATTATTAATTTGCTCATAAACATTAAGGGTCTAGTAAGCACCATTAACTTCAAATATAATAGTTTTGTATTGGTTAAACGCCAAACTATCTGAATACTACAAATTTACCATGTTGTGTTCCATCAAATCATTTTTTAGGAATAAATAATGTTTTTTTAGAATGATAAACAGCTAAAAAGGTGTCACCAAAGCCCAACAGTCAGAGAAATATGCTGCAAGGGCACCAGTGTGCTCCATGATGTTTTACTGCCATCTGTTGCCAATACTTTCAGATGTTTTATGCAGTAGTAATATTTTAATGATGATTCTTCCCTCATTGCTAATTTTCTGCAAGGGGACTGTGAAGGAGGCACATTTGATTGGAAAGACAAACGCCCACCTCAGGTTTAACAAATACCTTTGCGTAAAGGTGCAGTGCTGAAAATATCGCCTGGTCCCTTAACATTGCAGGTAATATTTCAGAGGTTATGCCCCTGAAAGTTACAGAAATGCTCGTGCCCTGAATTAGTCACACACCTCGAGTCTAAATGAAGATTTTAGAGATGACAAATTGCTTATGATTAGATCATTAGCCAGATGAACAAATGCATAAATGATGATTGAGGATGTAAAAAAGAAAAAAAGCTTTCCACCACATTGTGGTTTTGTGTGCCTGGAGAAAATAAAATATTTACATGTCTTTGTTTGTTTATCTGAAGCTGGGATATTTCTCCCGTTGATCCTTTGAGACCAAGCAGGGAAATAGAGCAAAGAAAACCCAGTTCCAGATGATTTAATCTCTCCATTAAAGGCCTCTTTCCCCTCTCTTTCATTCATATATATGGAAGGGATCAACCATTGTGCGTTTTGTAGTGTTTGTGATGTTAATGTGAGCCCACAAGGAATAGTTTTAGTTGTCTGGCTAAAAAGTCTAGAATAGTTATCTATATAAATAGCCAAGTTTTCCTTAGAGCCAGACCAATGTAAATTAGCTGAGTGGAGCATTCAGTGTGCTGACGAGAGCTCATCAGGAGACGTCACCCTGTTTGCTTAGGCAGAGACTGTTTTTTTGGGATATTAGCAGGCACAAAAAATAATCCCCACTGTGCAAACCACTAAAATATGCATCAAACATTTTCAGCAACAGACATTTTATAATATTTCTATGATTTTTCATACCTTTCTATAGTTTGTTTTGCTTCACAAAGACGTGTACTCATGGCATGTATGTGCTCATTTGTACCTTATCATCTTGCTTTCTGAATTTCAGTGGAGAGGATATACTTTTCTAAAATATCTTTCCGATCTGTTAATGTTATGCTAATGTATGAAGAATGACAGAAGAAACGGAGCAGGCACCCTGGGGATAGTAATGTCTCTCTTTTCCCTTTTCTCTGGACATTAGGCTGCCTTTCACGTATTCAATCTTAAACATGTGTGCATGAATATATGTGTGCATGCAGATATGTGTGTACAAAAGAGCTCTTGTGATTTCCATACCTGTAATTAGTCCTACCTGAGGTTGTGTGTGTGGGATTGCCTCAGGGAGGTGTCCTGGAAGGCTGTTTCAAATTAACAGGAGGGCGATTGCCCTTATTGTTTCCATCTGGCTATTAAAATACACATTTGAGGCTTTCTCCTCATCAACGCTCAGCCAGTCACAAGCAGCAGGATGGTCGATTTTGCAGAATCAAATTAGCAGCTCGGTGACATACAGCGGCTCTCAAAAGTGTACATAACCCTGTTAAAATGTCAAGTTTTTGTGATATGAAGAAATGAGATTGAGTAATTCCAAACCTTTTTCCACTTTTCTTGTGACATCAGATAACCCCTAAAGAACAATACTACTGATGTATTTTTCAAATAACAAATTAAAAATTTTAGGCTTTAACGTACAACTTCTAGGCTATTGACCTGAGGTGAATTTGCAGCAGTAGTCAACAAGAAGTTAAAGTTTTGTAATGGTACAGCCAGAATCTAGAATCATAAAGTGCTTCTTCAAACTATCAATTTATATGCACTGTAGTGCAACCAGGTAATTGTAGTTTTATGTAGTTTTAAATGGCACATTTTTTCTCAAATGGAACTGTTTGTTTTCACTTTAGTTTTACATGATGTCAAATCGATTAGTTGGAGGTTTTGAATTTGTGACTTTATGTAAAGTCACAAAATCCTGGATTTTCATTAGAGGTGTAAACAGGCTTGAGATCCGCTGTGTCATTTATCTCACATTTAAGCAGCAGGCACTGCATAAACTTGTAGGATGAAGGTGCCTCGCGTGAATTACTTCCCAGCACATAATCAAGTTTATGTGAACAATGAAGTCCATACGCAACCTGTCGCAATATAGAGAGCCCATGATTGTATAGCGCCAGCATAAGCCAATGATGGATCGAGGAGAGGGAAGTGCTTGACTTTGTCAGTGTTGGAGTATGACACAAGTAGACCAGCTACTTAACATTATGGCTACAACATTAATGACTAGTGCAACTGTATATTTCCCCAGAGAGTCCCAGCAGGTCAAATGACAAAATTGTCTTCCTTCTCATTAGGGTTATTGTGCATATATGGTTTTTGCCCTCATTTTTATCATTAATTAATCCTGAGTGACACAATAAGCTCTTACAGGTTTGCATTTTGCATGTCTTTGTGAGGCTGATTAGTTTATGTATTTATGACTGTTGTAATTATTAGTAAAGTTAATGTAACTCCTGTTTTATTTGGCGTGGCAATGTGTGTCATTCACTGTAGCTTTATCATGTAAATGAACCTGCTAATGACTGCTTATCTCTTTATGTAAATTTCAGATTTTTTTCTAAGGAACACAGCAATTTAAAGTATCGCTGCAGTGCTGAGAAGAAACCTATTTTGGTGCTTCTTTTTTTATTTAAATCTTGCATCCAAACCATCGTCTGTTTTTGTCGTCTCTCCTGGGTTTTGGCTGGTGGGGAGTGATATAAACGCACCATTGCTCCCAAGCCAATCTACCACTGCATAAAAATCCTCATAAAACTGTATGTAATGTATACCTAGTCAGTTTATGGTATATCCTCAATAGTGACATTAGCAGCTCCATTACTGTGACTGCTGTGTCTGTCTCGCCATCAGAATATTTCCATGCTTTGCTGGATTTATTGTGAGTCGCAGATTTTGCTTGGATCTACCTTACTTACTAACTCTCTCAATCACCTCATCTCTCTCACTGCTTTTTTTTTTTTTCTTAACAGATTTAGCCTGCCTGTTGGCAAACAAGGAGGGTCATGTCGGATTGAAATTGCTGCAGATAATGGCACTGCACAGCATCTTGAGGAACTTGTGTCTCACCCTGTGTCAGAGGTATGCTTACCTGCCTTCAGTCACATCAACCGTTGCCCTTAAAGTCCAGATCTCTCTTTCCCTTTTCCATGAGGTTTGTCATAGACCAGCGATTGCCATTCATGACTTCCATGCATGATTAAGCAGTCAATTTCTATAAAACTGACTTATCAATGCACTACAGATTTTAGCTTATCTGTTGTTATTTCCTGCTATTAAAAAAAAAACAAAAAAAAAACAACATTTATAGTATAGTTCTCAAAAACAGCTCCAAGTTACAAAGCTGGGTCTTTCAGCTTCACTGAAAATATACAAAAAACAGTAAAATCCTCCATGTTATGGACAAAGTGGTAGATACAAAAAAAGAACTAAAACATGATTGGAGCAACAACTGCTGTTTTATAAAATATATGGATAACTATTTTTTTTTGTTTGTTTTACATAACTCAAAATGTAAATGTGTGCCATATTAAGATTTATTCTACAAGGTCAATTCAAAATGAATAACATCTAATTAGTGGAGGGGAAAAGATCTAAGCTGTAACTGTTGTTATATTGTTAGGCTACAAAGTTTTTTGTGATTTAACATAGACTTTAAGAGTCTTTTCTGCAGCTTAATTAATTAATTATCCACCTTTTTCCTGTAGCCAATAATGCTTCCCTTGAATTCTATGTATGGCCTTTCATTCTTACAAATCAAAGCAAATATGTGTTACAGTCTTGCAATACTCACTTCTGCATTTAATAATAGCTGCATATCAATACTTCAAAAACTATGAAGATGACCTGAAGACATGGACTCTAGCATATTTAGATGGAGAGGGGAGGTAAAAATATACTTTAAATCTATATTGATTTGACATTTCCTATGCTTTTATATCACTGGGGGCTTATTACCTGTGTATTTGACTGCTTGCAATGGGCAATTTTCTATTGTACATTCAGAGAGTGTTCAGAGATATCAGATCAGAATGTCATGCACTGATAAATTATTACTGGACATAACTGTCTTACTCGTTCTTAAACCTAAGATTCTGTGAGGTGATGTGAGGTGAGGTGAGGTGAGGTGAGGTGAGGTGAGGTGAGGAGAGAAGAGGATATTCCTTAATGGGCTTATTATTGCTCAAATGAAAGATATTTTCACAGATTGTTTTGAATTCAGAGGCCACAATCATCTTGAATCCTGGTCTGACAATTGGAAACAATCCAGTGATTCCAGGAATAAACCCGACTTCACTTACAGTGCATGTTCACTTTACAACTTCCGTTTTATCCGAGGTACTCCTGTCCTAACATAGCCAAGCTTTGTGGGTACAAGTACTAACTTCACTAAAGATTATTTATGAATCTTTAATAAAGTTTGGAAAAAAAACATCAGGGCAGCGTTGCACTGCTCTACTATGGAGTTGTTGTTTTTTTTTTTGTTTGTTTTTTTTTTGTATTAGCTTTATTTAGCACATTGTGACCTACCTTTTCTTGAATCAGGTGAATTTAAGATGAAGCCAGGTTATCACTGCCTCACTTATCCTACCATGCCTTGTGATGATCAGGAGGTACAAATAAAGCATTGATGTTGGAGAGTAACCTGGGGATATACACTCTCACATATTTGATTAAACAGATGATGCTTACTGGCAGCAGCTGAAACAGCGACTGCATTGTTTTTTTTTTTGTTTTTTTTTGTTTTGTTTTTACTGAACTTTGCCACCACCTCCGTGCCAACGGTGGCTCCGTTCAAACAACTGACCTATTGAACTCAGGACAGCAACACGATGAATTGTTTCTTTGTTGCCCTTATGTTGTCAAAAGCAGCCCAGTAACGGCCAACACTCGTTAAAAGTAGGTGCACCTGTTATGTTTCCCCATAGATGATCAAAGGTAGCAGGCATGAAAGCACCATTAAGATAGCTCAGGCTCAATAATCAGATGTGGCTCATTAATTTCATCTATAACTCCTCTATATGTTATTTATAATTTTGTTTTTCTCGTTCAAAGGCACAGAGAGGGACTCAACCTTCCCACCGGCTCAGCATGCCCCCTCCCTCAGCATGATTTATGGTCTTCTAATTTGAGATGCTATGATTTTTTTCACATCCTCTTTCTTTCCTTTTTTTTTTTTTTTTTTTTTTTTGAATTTTCCTTAAACTTATAACACATTCATTAATTACAGGAGCACTATCTGTGTTGCAATTAGCAGGTAGACTGACAGATAACCTTTGCTTGCTCAGATTACCACAGTGTGTAGATGTGAAGAAGAGACATTGGGTCGAGTACTCGACAAAATGACATTAATGACATATTATTCCAATATATTGATATTAGATTTATACATTTGTATAGATTTATATCATATATAAATCTAATATCTCTTGGAGTCCACTCATGCATAGAATAGTTATGTTGTCAAAATGAGCCTTTCAAACCAGCTAATCTTTTCATCTAATTTTTATTGATATAGTGCAAAATGACTAGCATTCTAGTCATTTTGAGCAATTTCAGTTTAATTCAGCTGGTTTGCATAATACTAATTGATATTAAATGCCATCTCAACTATACAGAATTTAATTTAGTCAAAAGTTGATACAAATCAATCTTCGACATTTCAATACAACAAAAAACAACACTTCTTAGTGTGGAAATTGTTACTGAGAGAAAAGGACTTAGCTGTTTTAAAAACAGAAGCTTGCAGAAAGGAAAGTGATTTTCCTACAAATTTTCATTTGTGAAAGACTTACTTTTTTTTACTCTATAATATTTATTTTATCAAAGTTGTCATTTATTTAAAAGAATGTTGTACAAAAAATGTAACATCCTCAATTTGAGATGTGCCTCATTTTTTTGTTTTTATTTTTACAGATGCATTAGATTTCCAGTGAGGCAGAGATATGCAGTTCTGCAATATCACAATTCACTTTCAATCTTATAAATTCTCATTTATGCTAAAAGTAGAAATTGTGAGATTTGCAAAATCTGAGATCAAGAATCAGCCACACGTTTTCTGATCAGTCCATCTCTACCACAAAAAAAATATCTATGTAGGCCCAGCAGATTGCACTGAGGAATTAACTTTGCAGCAAATACTCAACCTGAGATCACATTCACTTCACAGTACAAACAAGTTTAAATTATGCCCAGTTACACTGAATCTAACTCACTTCAAATTTCTATAATTCTCCCCATTCCGATTCAAACACATTCCGATTCAGACTGGAGTTATATCCATTTCTAATACAGTAGTGATTTATTGTATTGCATTACTTGTGAAAGCTCTTTATAGTATGCCTACAAATGCACTTTAAAAGGACATCCTATTCACAATTTGAAATAAAAGAAGCCCCTTAGCTGGTTTTGTTACTAATGCTTATAGAAAGCTTTCAGTGAACAACTAGTTTCAAGTGTTTATTCATGAACTGGCTCTACCCCTGCCACAGAATCATTATACTTGTCACATATCTCTTGGCCAGGGCTGCACCACATGAGAAAATAACTCAATGCTAATATTAGTTGAAATATAGAAGCTGTTTTTTTAAACTCTCTACAGCTTTCAGCATCTTTAAAACTATGATATGCATCAGGTCTGGTTATCTGTAACATGTATATTGACCACCAAAAGGCTTCTTACTGTATATCTGGCATTCAAAGTCTGAACTTATGGCAGTTTTGTGAAAGAATTATAATACTCTTGGTGATAATAATCTTCACACTGATGTTGCTATCACAATATGTTTGCTGTACATTGGGCTGTCTTATCTGTGGCTATGTTATTTTATTCAAAAATGGCACGGAACTGTTTACTAAACCGTAAAACTGAATTAATCCAAGGATGTAATATACACTGTAATCACAGTGACAGTGTTAATATAATTCCTGTTCACTTGAGAGAGTGAGAGACCTGTCTTTGAGGTCACTGTTGGAGAAAAATGTATCCCCAAACTGTGTTTTCCCTTTATAGTACTGAAATCAAGATTTTTGCTCCAAGAACATAAAAGACCTTGCATGTGAAAGTATCTGCTATATTTCCCAGTACAGAAGATAACTGGTTAGCCATGCAGCATTGTGTCTGTGTAGCCAAAAATGCTACTTTAAAACAAAATTCAAAAATGAGCATATGGCTCTCGTGAACTCAGTCGCTGTTGGTCCACTTACAAAGTCATGAATATTGCATAAGTGAGCATTTCGAATGGACTCGTCTCATAAACATGGTAAACACATTGGAAGGGGCCATGAATTCATTCTGCACCCCACCGTCATTATGCAACTCTAGCAGCTCATTGTAGATTGTATCACACAAATAAAGCGTTGCTCATTGTAAATGTTTCCCAGCATCGCAGCTTAGTTTATGTGACTCTTAAGCTTTGTTAAAGATACTCTCAGGGGCTCCCCAATGTGTTGACAGTACAATAGGTGCTCCCATGATCCCTGTCATCCATGTCGTCTGTATTGGTTTTCAGATAAGCAGCAGTTTTGCCACCAAACGTTTGCATTAAACCAACACCCTCAATGATTATGTGGCCCAACACTTAACTGTCCCTCCATGAAACGACTCCTCTGCAGCTGTCCATCACTTTCGCTCAGCCGGCTGCATAAAATGATAATTGGCATTTTGAAAGCACTATAAATACATAAATACTGACGTGACTGCTCAGATTTTGTGGTGGCAGTTATGAAATTGAACTGTTATATTTGATAGAGAGGTAGATAAAAAAAAATGGCATAATTTCTGAGAATGTCTAAATTATGATGGAAAAGAACATGGAAGTAGAAGGAGTACAAAAGGTAAATTCATATTTAAACTTTACTGTGCAGATATGTAGTATGTTTTATACTTTTATTTTGATATTGACTGAATTTTTTCTATAATATTTATAACAGAAAGTTTATCCAGTATTGCATTGTGACCAAAAAAATATTTGTTATTGTAGTGTTTGTATTGATCTAGAGAAATAGCTCTTAATTTTTTTCTGAGTGGCTTCTGTTTTTTTTTTTATATTTATATATTTATATTTTTTAGTCAGCTCAAAGTCTCTTTTTGTACTTCAGAGTATTGAGAGCAAGGTTTACTTTTATTGAGTTACTTAAGATTGACTTATAAATCATTCAAGTGTAAACACAGTATAAAGATTCAGGAGATGAACTGGTATTGTATCTATTCATTATTAAAACTTTAGAATATACACTGACTTGTTTAAATTTCTTCCTGAGGACACTTTTTATTAATTTCTCTAAAAGAGCACATATTTGTATTCTTTTAGTTGCAGTGCTGTAAAAACTAATTTGCACATTACACATTTCTTTTCAGATTATACATTATTGGAAAATGGCTTTCTTTTTTTCAAGGGAGAAAAAGCTATTCATAATAACAAAACTCAATGTAAAAAATGAGTGAAATCTTTATCATTAACTACAGTTTTGTAGCAATTAGTCCAGTTTCACAAAACAAAAAAATCACCTGCATACAACCCATCTTTCAATATTAGATAGCTTGAAAGACATCAGGACAAAAAAGAAACAAAGTTAGTTACATCTTTCAGTTTTGAAACTGTTATGAAGCACTTTTTAAGGCTTGGGGTCTCTAGGAAAAATCAGCAAAAGTCATTATCCTCCGATGGAGAAAACGTGGAACCAAGAGAGCTTCAATGCCACATCCAAGAGGTCACAAAAGAACCCAAAACAGCTTCTAAAGCACAACAGGCCTCACATGCCTCAGTTAATGACACTGTTTGGAATTCATCAGAAAGAAAAAGTTTGGGCAAAAACAGCATCCATGGGAGAGTTCAGAGGCGAAAGCCACAGCTAACCAAACACACACACAAAAGAATGGATGTTTGTGAAAATATTAGAATGTGTGGACTGATGAAATAAAATTTTATTTTCTGGAATATGCAATCTCTTGAAAAAAAAACATGGCAATAAGGCATTTCAGAAATATTTAAACTGATTGTTAAACATGATGGTCTGGAGCAGGTTAGTCACTTGAGCACCTGGAAGACTTGACATAATTTATGGGACCTTGAACTTTGCTTTCTACCACAAAGTCCTGAATAGCTTTATTTGTGGGTGCTAAATGTGTGCTAAGAGAGGTTTGCATGCCCTTGCTGTTGTGAAACTGGATGCAAAGACAGAACTGGTGGTAATTTATAGTGGCTAATAAACGAAACAAAAAAATACATAATCCAGTAAAGAAGTTTCAGCGTGTTTTTACCTCAGAATTAGCTAAAAGAGAACATTATTTCAAGTCTTTTATAAACAGCAGCATTATCTATAAATTTAGAAATATCATTCAAACATTATTCATTCAGATAATATTTTTAGTATTATTAAAAAAATTAAAAAAAACGCCTCGTCGGGTTTGGACCTAAAGTTCTCTAATTCCTTAATTCCCTAAACAATCTTTATTCCTGTGAGTTTTATTCCACAATAATAAACATTTATGCAACATCAGCATTGAATGTCCTGTCAAAAAACATAAACTTCTTAAAAATCTGAATTGTTTCAAACGTAATATAAAGGCAGGCTCAGTAATTATATTTTGGTTTAGTTCTATTTTATTTAGCATGGACAAACATATCTATAAAAAAAAAACAATATACCTGAACCCTCACTGAGAATAAAACCTTTTTAACTGAACTCCAACAGGATTATTTACCCAAATTATGTAGCTCCGTTTTGGCAGCAGAATTAATTTCACTCATTAAGCAAAAGGTTATGGTAGAATAAGCTGTGAGTTCCTGAAATTTATCACAATTAATACTATTTAAATGTCACATGAAAGTTAGCAAGTAATGTTTTTGTTTTTATTTCTCTCTCTCTCTCTCTAGACATATGCAGTTGTGAAACTCCTTTATTGCTTGTTAACTGAAAAATACTGATCTAAACATTTAACAACAAGTCAAAAAATACCCTGGAAAATCCAAATCATCTACTTACAGAGGATGAGACTGCTTACATGCTAACTTAAAGAACTTAAAACGCTTACAGGATGGATTTACGGATTCAAAATTATAATTCTGTGCCGATAGGTTCAGAAAGTGAATTTAGTTAACAGTATTGTGATTATTTTCCACATTATATTAGCGTTGAATCTAGCAGTAGGTTCTAGATGCCGTCTTACACATTTCATATTAATATAAATCAATCTCATTTTAATGTTAAATTGATTATGTTATGTACTGTTGCATCCAAACTGTTCCTAACTTCAGAGACTGATTTATTTAAGGATAAATCAGCTCTCTGACTTTTTTTTTTTTTTTTTTGCAGACATCCTTTGGACCTATATTTCTTGGGGATGTTTCATCCCTCTGGGAGCTTCATGATGAGAGAGGAAAAGAAAAGAGGAGATTCATTGGCTGCATCAAGGAATTCCAGGTCAACTCAAAGGAGATTGACCTGGTGGGTGAAGCAGTGAAGGGGAGGAACATCAAGAACTGTGACCCGCCTGTCTGCCAACACCTTCCCTGCCGCAACGGAGGAACATGTGTCAGGTACAGTACCAGGTCACCTTTTAGCCCAAACAGATTATTTAAGGCGCTGGAATGTAAAAACCAACACGAACGTGAGACAGTGTCCCTGAAAATTCATTTCTACATGATAACGCGTGCTGCAGAAAAATGAATCTAGGAATAGGAACCGCCTGTGACTGATTACACCTTATTTACAATATTCACCTGCACCAGACAAAGTGGTAAGAAATGATGTTGCTGCATAACCTAATGTTTTTTTTTTGTTTGTTTTTTTTCTCACTGTATAATCGCTATGACAGGATCGGCAGAGGTAGTTTGTTTTGTGGGAACCAACACTTTATAGCAGTAACCTGATTCCCCCCCCCTCCCCCATCTTATAAGAACATGAACGGTTATGGTCACACATTTAGCACCCTGCCAGGTATGGAAATGAGAGTTTCGCTTTTTCCTTCTCTACTATTTTTTTTTTATACAAACATGTTCTGTCGTCGAGCTCTGGTGTTCCTTTATCTTGATTATGTTTTTGTTGACTAATGGTTTATAATTGACATCTGATGCTTTCACTGATGCACAGAGTAGTTATGATTAAACTACACATAGGTGAACTCTGTTTACTAGTGGGGTACATTTTGAAGAAAGAAGTTTATCTAGAAGTATTAGATTTAGGGGGGCTAGATACAAAATGCGTACCCCACATCCAAAATTGTTGATAATCACACACAATTTTTCTTCCATTTTACAATTATGCACTCCTCTGTGTTTATCAAATTAAATCCTAATAAAATATGCTGAAATTAGCTATTTTGATACAATAAAATCCAGTGTAAAAAAGGTCCAAGGGCTCTAAATTCTTTTGCAGACAAAGTATATTTGTTGGCTGTTTTCCCTTAGGTTAGGATGGGGCTGTCTTTGTCTAAGGGACAATATGAAGTGTCCTTCACACTGTATCAAGCTTTTGCCTGGTTCATTTCAGTATGGCTGTCACTGCTCTGTCTCAACTGAACCACAGCTTGTCCTCAGATTACTTCATTAGTCGATAAATAAATATGAATTCACAATTAAACAATTTATACATTTTTCTATTTTTTGTTAAATATTTTATTTGGGAACATGATGCAGCCTGCATCATGCATAAAAAGTGGGTGGGAGGGTCTTACGTAACTATTAGCAATGAATGAAGCTAACGTGACCTCGTGTGTTTTCTGCCTTCTGTCTCAATGCTCACAGGCATATTCACTTCAACTGCATACGCTTTTCTAATACTTCATGGAAAACATGAACTGCAACAAAATTATGTGCAGGTTCTGTTTTTCAAAACATAATCTACAACACAATTCTGAAAGAGTCATCACATATTACATTACATCATGTTTGACATTTTTTGTTGTATTGAGCTATATGGCATTTCTGAGACCAGAGATTTGCCTTTATGTCTCTCAGTTTTATTGTTTTGTTTCATTGTACTAGTAAAAGTGTCATAATAGGCAAAAAATATACCGTTGCAGACCTTTTTATGCATAAACAGAGTTATTGTCAGTTATTCCATGACAATAAAAGAATACTTCTAGCTCTTAGACACAAATTTAGTTTTATGTTCTCTGTATGTGTGAAATTAGCTGCACCACCTGACAAAAACGACAAAATGGGAGCTTTCACCTGCAATCTTAGCTGTATCAAAACCATTTGCATCCATGAATTTGTCACAGTCACTGTTTGACACATTCCTTTTACATGCTAATACTATGATAATGTCAGGGTGCGGTTGTTGAAACGACACAACAATTTGGTCATCCATAATTTTATGTCTCATCAAAGATTTCCTGAATGGAAAATAGAGAAATCTATGAATAAGTCTAACTTTTGAATGTGCTGCAATCCTAAAGCAACTATGTTTTTGTAAAGCACTTTCTTTTCCCGACCATTTATTTAGTCAACAAGCAGAAGAACAATTCCCTTACATCTTTTTTTTATCTCCAATAGTCGGCCTAATCAGTCTGCCATCACTCTCCACTTTCCAGCAATTTGGCTCGTCTTTTTAAGTACGCATTAACTGCGCATGATGCTCTTTCACCTTTGGTAATCTAGGAAATAGCCACTCTAAATGTCTCCTTCATTGTGTTGTGACACTATCAATTAACAGTTGCATTTATTAAACAGGAAATGAGAAAGGGCACCATGAATATTGGAATATGAATAGCTTTAAGAATCCCAATTAAGAGTCGGTGGTCACATTGGCTTGTCATGTGGGACAGTGTGAGCCATGCAATTATCTGCATGATGAATATGCGTTACTGCAGTATCCTTTTGAATCACATTGTGCCGGGGTCATCGGGAGTTCGCACAGCTCTGCTCATTGTATTGGTATCCCTAGGTTGCACTGCCGCAACATAATAGGATGAATGGGGATTTTTGTCAAGGGTTCAGTTTTGGCTATTTTAGTTCCATCCTCTTTTCATGTGGCTGTATGTTTATTAAACCACGTCGGAATATAAATTGAAAACTAAGAGGGCAGTGACTTGTTGCTCGGTGACACACAATACATGTATGGGTAAAATCTTTGTGGGGAAAAAAAACAGGTGCTTGGAACCTGAATACTTTTGGCCTCCTTATTTTGTAGTTGTGATGTTTGGCGTCTGTGTCACTTGTGAACCTCAGGTACAGGTCACAGAAACAGATGCACATTATTCAGCAGGTGAAAATTGTTTCCGAGAAGTGCTCACGCATACACACGTACTGTAAGAGCCGCTCTGTAACAAAAACTGTGAAAAAAAAAAGTCAAAAGATATTAAACCACCTGAGGAAAATATGAACACCTGTTCAATCAAAAGTGATAAAAAAACACAATCTGTGGACTAAGAGATCCAAAAATTTATACAACTGCTCCATTCTTTCCATCTACAAATGTACTTATGATCAGTGTGGTGCAGCTTGCACCTGCATCCTTTGCTCCCTTACTGTGAGTTCCTTGCTGGGGTTCTAATGCTAATGACATCCCCTTGTGCTTCTTTCTGAGCAGTTATTGGAAATTTTGTGGAAGCAGGTGGCAACATCCTGCTGGGAGTATGTCTTTAAGACACCTGAAGACAGAAGAGAGATTAGGAACACACTTAAAGATGCACGCCAGATTTTATTTCATAAGACGAGTTCTTTTGTGAAGACTTTGTCTTTATGCCTTGTATATTTTTTTTATTATTTGTGTACAGTTTATTTGCAGGGAAATCTTTTTACATGTCTGCATTACTGTTATTTTTGTTTCAAGTGAGATGTGATAATACAATTTGTGTGCTTAAACTGTGATCAAAACATATTACATGAAACAAGATTAAAAGTCTATGCTAATTGTTAAATTGGATCTGGTAGGACTGGTACATTTTAAATTAATATATTTTTCATAAGTACTAAGTGGATTTAATCTTCATAAAATGCAGGTGAATTCTAATAAATAGTTTTACTGGAAAGTTAATAGATCAAAAACATTGAAATCATTAATTTTGTTCCAAATTTTAAGACTTTATTTCTGTTAATTTTTAATAAATTATGACTCACAACACTAAAAAATTGTGTCTGACAAAAACTATTTGTCAGAAAATAGATTCTTACATAAGATTGATTAAAATGGGATTTTAATATAGAAATGTTTGTTCTTGATCATATCATATCTCTTTTAATGATGGATTACTCTACTGACTTCACAGTTGTTCAACTGACACACTCAGCTTGCAGGGTAAACCACAAAATGTCTATAATAAAAGAAACTGGCTTGTCAGAGGGCTGAGTTCAAGTATATAACTAGAGAGTTGAATGCAAGGAAAAACAGTCATTAAAAAACACTCAAGCATCAGGGATAATTACAGTCTTGAGAGGGTTGCAAAGCCATAAATTTATGGGAGATTCACATTGACAATAATTGAAGTTTGTTGATCAGGAGCCACTAATAATTCAGGAGATGCGCTGCAACTCATTTTGTTAGATGATTTATGATCTAGATATAATGCCTGAAGTCTCACAATTTGATTTAATTCACATAATAAATCTGGAAACTTATCTAGAAGTTAAGAGTAAAAGCCTACAGCTATTATTGTCTTATTTATTTTGATACACTTATATGTGTTTAGAAATGTATCTTTTCATAAAATGGAAATACATCACATCTGAAAAGAGAGATGGTTTTATCAATTCAGCCAGAAAATTTCAAATTTTGTATTGAAAAATTCCCCTTTAATCCTCCATAAACACAATGTGACTTAGTGTTTGATAATCGTAACAAAGAACATCAATCTAGTTTTATGATGGTTTTAGATATTGTTATCCAACAGTAGGTCATTAACTATGTCAAGAAACACTTTTTGTCACAACATAAATTAAGCAACCTGTGAAACTGTTGTGATCTGTGATAGGTATTTTCTCAAAACTACATAAAAAGAAAGAACCACAGACAACGTATATGAGTTTACAACCAAACTTCTGCAGAAGGAGAAGACACAGTGAACTGCTTCTCCAAGCCGCTCACCATGTGTTCTGAAAACCTTCAGTTTGCTTGTGTCTTTTATTAGCAAGAAGGGTGTGAAAAGGAATGGAGGGGGTGAAACCCCCACATCCTATCCTATCTTCACAGTAGGATGTGAATTCAGAAACAAAGAGGGGAGACACAGTAATTTAATTAACACAGATAGGTTTACAGCTCAGGAGTATCCCAGGAAGATCTGAGTCACCATCTGTAAAAACTTGAGATTAAGGAAAATTTAATTGTGTCTCTCCACAGTTTCAACAAATTTGAACACTAAACTTCTAAATAGAAAAACAACTAGTAACATAAAATTAGAAATGTAAGAATGATAACAAACATAATTCTAACAATCTGTGTTTTCTGTGTATTTATTTTGAGGTTTTTTTCTGTGTTTATTATCCTGTTTCCCTGTGAGTCTCTGTGTTCCCTGTTGATTGTGCTCAGCTGTGTCTCATTTCTTCGATTACCCTCCCAGTGTATTTAGTCCCACCTGTTGTCTTTGTCTCTTGTCGGATCCTCGTCATATCTTACCAGTCTGTTCTGCCAGCTTCTTGTGTTTTCAATCATTAAATCATCATCATCTTCATCCTGGGTCTGCCTGCGTCTTCCCTCACCTCACCAAACCAAACCTCCAATCATGACAGTGGGATCTGACCGCGTAGGTGAGAGACGCATGATGCAGTTTAGACTGTGGAGCGCTTGGCGGTGTTTTGGAGCGGTCCCCTTGGAGGAGTTTTGTGGCGGAGCTCCGCTGGTGATCCCCCCGTCCGGAGTGGGAACCAGCCGTCAACGCTGCCCTGAGCCACCGGAGGCCCCGGCCCCTGGGCACCGTCCTCAGGTGCCTCCGTTCCCTGCGCCGAGGCAGCGCCTGAACTCGCAGCCGCCAGTCCCTGCCCGAGCTTCCATCTGCTCCGCCCAAGACTCTGCTTCCCGAGTTTCCTGTGCCCGCTGCTGTGGAGCAGCCTCCCAAGCGTCCCAGTGCTCCGTCTGAGCGTCCAGCTGGCCTTCCTGCTGGCCCTCCGGATCCGCCTCCGGGATTCCTCTTTCTGCGCCGGCGTCACCCGCCGGACTCTCCACGGCAGATCCTACCCTGACTGTGCTTTATATTTTTTGTTTGTTTGTTTTTGACTGAGTGATTTTGTTTTTGTTCCCCGTGGACTCTTGCCCTCCCTCACCTCACCAAACCTCCAATCATGACAGAAACTGAGAACAGAGCAGCTCATTCCAGTTTGCAACATTCATGGTTTTAAAATTTTGTGACGACATTCTTTTAAAACAAATGTGATATTTATATTTTTAAAGATTATTTTCAAGATTACATGGGCACTGATTAAAATTCAAGCAAGTTAAATGTAAATAAGGAGATATAAAGTCGTGTTTTATCTCAGAAAAAATATATAAATTCATAAAAAAGTTGCCATAGACAAAAAAAAAAACAACTTATTGGTTAACAAGTGCAACACATTCTACACACAGTCTTGGGGAAAAGCTCCGCAATCCAACATTTTTTCATATTTCATGATTTGATGCTGTAACCAAGACAGCATTTTTGTTAATAGTTGTTTCTTTGCTTGCTTTACAAAAATAACTCTTGTGTATTTTTTAATCAACCTTCACAGAGGTTATTCTAAGGCCAAACTTGAATTGAGAATTGTAAATGCTTTAATGGTGTCTCACTAACCAGTTGGGTGAAAAAACTTGCCAGAAAATGAGTAGCAGTTTTTCTATTCGGCCAAACAAGTTTTTGTATTTAATTAGTTGCTATTCCTGAGGAAATTAACACAGAAACAGCAAGAGGAGCTCTGCTAAAAAGAATTGTGGTTGAAGATCCACCTCAGGTGTGAATTAATATTTTTTGTAGTTTTTCAAATGGCCTTGTTGATCAAAGATTATTTCAAAGCAAATGCTTTTATATGCAGGTAGCAGTTTAGTTGCTAAACCATTTTGCTTGTCTTTGACTAATCTTTGTTTTTTGATAATTTTACAGGTATGGACAGATTTGCTTGCTCATTTGGGGTTTATGGTGTGGTATAAGATTTTTTCTTTTCTTTTTCTGAAGAGTTTTGTGGCAGTAGTGGTGTTTATTCATTAGCACCTGGGCAGGGGGAGAAGAGGGATACATGCAGTAAATGGTTTACGGCTGGCAATCGAACCGGGGACAACTGTGTTAAAGAATTCCACATACAGTGATAAAGAAATATGCCACTCATATGAATAAATTTGCCCAATTTTGTTTACTGTGAGCAAAACATGTTTTAGAAGAACATGGCGATCAATAAAAAATAGAGGCTTTGGACACACAAGGATAGTTGCTTTTTAGTGGAATGAATGCTATTTTAGGCTTTTTAAATGTTAAAATAGAAAAAGCAATGGCTGTAGTTTAATAAAGAAGTGAATATCCACATTGTGGTCTTGTGTAGAAAATGTTTCCCAGTTTATCCCTGTGAATTAGTCAGCGGTGAAAGTTGTTAACCTTCTCTTGGCTGTAGGAGGCTATTATGTCTCAAGTAACGCATAGTGTCATCAGAATAAGGATTTCTTTTTAAGGGATCACTTTTATTGGTGGGGTTGTTTGGAGTAAAACATATTCTTTTGAAAGGGTCATAGTAGAGAATCACTGAGGGTTTGTAAAAGGAAAAGCAAGAATTCATGCTCAGAGCATGGCCATTGGAACATGAGAATTTGCATCATTTCAAAAAGCTCAATCTTTTATGGTGGTGTAGAATTTAAAGCTAATGCTATTAGATTTGCACATTATTCTGCAATGAATTCTCTGTGTCTTTCAGTATGTTCCTTTGTTTATCCCAACATGTAAATAGCGAATCAGGTTGTCATAGCTTAATTAGTGCAAATCATCAGAAGGACACATTTAAAAGAATGATTTGCTCACAATAATTTTATATTTTTGGCTGTTTCAAGCACCTTTTTTTTCTTGTCAAAAAAAAAAAAAGTCTTGTGGCCCTGAAAATGTCCTTTGATGCAATCAGAAACCAAATAATGAGTTATTATATTTTTAATTAATTTAGAACACAGAGAAAACCTTAAAAAGTTAATCCTTTTGATTTAAAATTTTGTTTACAAATTTGCAAAAATGAATTGAATTTCACATTTAGAAACACACAAATTGGTGTAGAGGTAAACTGGGCGCCCCATATACGGAGGTAAGGAGTTCTCCATGCAGCCATCCAGGGTTCGATTCCCAACTCCGGAAACTTGGCTTCCCCACTTTTCTCTCTGGCTGTTTCCTGTCTGTTATTGCAAATAAATATGGCTAGTGCCACAAAAGCTAGGTAAATGGACTGTAATGGGTTGTTTACAAACAATTTTCTGTTCTGTAATACTTATCCTTACCTAACCTTAAACCAGAATGTTCGAGGGACCTTCTGTACACATTCAAACATAAAAATTTCATATAAATCAAGATGAATAAGACAAGGCAAGTAGAAAACTTGGAATGAAAGACGTTGTTTATCGGCTAAAAACAATGATGGCAAAATGATAGACATGAATTACTACTATGTGCAGCGTTGTGTGCAGTATGGGTCAAACAGTGAACAAACCTCCTGGCCTGTATTTCCAAACAGCTTGTCAGTCACTCTCTCACACTCCCTTGACAGTCAAGCAAGTCATGCCCTCAGAAATGCTTCTCTTTGAGGCCTGCTATTATTACTGATTATTTTCAGCAGGACCACTGGCACACTGATCAGAAGGATTGAATTTAACTACAGACAGCATTGGCATGATTATATCTCGGTGAAAAATAATTAACTGGGAGCCAGAGATATTTTGAAACCAGCAATCGGTGATCCTCTGGAGCTGCACACCAACATCATTTTTTATTTATTTATTTATTTTTTATTTCTGCAGCTTTTAACGAAGCCAAAAAAAAAAAAAAAAAAGAAAACCTTATTATTCATGGAGTTTGTCATTTTGAACATTTTTTCTGTTGAAACCTCTTTGTCTTTTACTGCTAAATGTCAGTTAGAGATACAGTGGAATGGTGCAGGTCAAAGGTTATTCATGTGTTAGGATCTTCCAGTTATATTCCAAGCTTAAGCAAAATGAGAGTGTGTGGCAAGACTTGAAATGTTCTGAATGCTCTCCATCCAGTCTGACTGGGTTTGCTGTTTGCAAAGAAGAATTTGTGAACATTTCAATCTCCAGATGTTCACAGTCAGTATAGAGACATAGCGTTGCACTTCAGGGATCCAATTTAAGTTGTGCTGGTGTATCGCATCAAACGGCAAATAAAATACATAAAAATTTGTGAGTGCAACTTGGCAAAATGTGAACAGGTTCAGGGTTTTCAACACCTTTACAGAGCACTGTACACAGTTTGAAGCAGGTGTTGGTCTTAATGTATGTGTTTTCTCAGGTGGAACGTCTGTGCAGTAGAGCGAGGACTGTCTCTGGCCCAATGACCTCACACCTTTGAGTCTTTGTGTTCAACATCCAACATGCAGCAGCTGTGCAATGAACATTAAAACCTGAAACTAAAAACAGGAAATGAGCATTATTTATTATCCTTTATTCTTATTTATTAACCTAACAGAAGTTCTTTTAAACTGCATTTCTTATGAGATCCTCTAAATATATATATATATATATTTTTCTTTTTAGCTAAGAGCCTGGATATATGAAATACACAGATTTTTTTACATCGCTAAACTCTGGCTTGAATATACTTGAAGAACGGTTGAAGAAATTAACTTTTTTTTTTTTTCCAGAGGGCAGAACTGTAGAAATGTTGCCTGATCCCTTGAGAAAAGTTCCCTTGGTGCTTTATTCCTCCTTTCTATACGGATTTTATTTCAAGTTATCATCTTTGTGTGCATTTCTATGGCAGCATATTTGAAAGGAGTGCAACCGAGACTTAGCAGACATCGCCCTGATTTACCACCCAGGCAAATGTTTGAAAGAGAGCCTGGAAGAGGTCAGGGAGATATCGAACAACCTTTTGCTCAAACAGGAGGCTGAATATGTCAAATGTGTGCTGTGTGCAAATTGCACCTCGCCCCTGTTGCCTTTATTAAAATTTAAATTGCAAATAATTGACTGAGAGATTAGTTACCTTTCACTCGATCCACTCACTTGTCCTCCACTCTTCAGGCGCTAAAGTATCTTTTGTATAGCTGTGTCCAATTGGCTCCTCGCAGTGTTGGAAAGCGAATGGCAT
Organism: Poecilia mexicana; assembly: GCF_051168715.1. NCBI lineage: Eukaryota > Metazoa > Chordata > Actinopteri > Cyprinodontiformes > Poeciliidae > Poecilia > Poecilia mexicana. The sequence goes on along the minus strand of NW_028263384.1, from coordinate 19,044,221 downwards.
TACAGCACCAAAGCAATTCTCCTCTATAAATAATATCAATTCCACCCGGTGGCCGTTTTTTTTTTTTTTGTTTTTTTTTCATTCTCAAAAAAGTATAAAAGCTTTCATCACAACAACTGAAGACTTCCATGGCAGTGGAACAACTATTATGAGAGATCTCTTTTGCTTACCAGCATGCATTTGAAAATGACTGCCCTGTGAATAACTTACAAGTATGAAATCTGGAAAACCTGAGCACAGCGTTCCGTCTGCAGTAGCAATGGTATCATACGCAAACTGCTCCATTATTCATCATTTTATCTGGTACTTATTAGATTAAAAATGTATAGCTTCTTCAAAATTCATTCAGCCTCTGTGCAGTGCCGTTCTCGTTTTGAATGGCCTAAGACGTGTCGCGTAACCGGCTTTTATGCATTTGTGATTAAAATATTCAAATTAGTCTGCAAGCTACAGTTTTGATACCACAATTATGTAATCAAAGTGATTGCCTCAGGCAAATTAAAATAACCTTTTGTCACCCCACACATCGAGATTTTGATTAGGGCAATTAAATCTCGAGTGTTTTTCTAAGCATATACCGTCTCCTGATCTACACATGCATGAGTTACATACAAGGAGTCAGAAACATCTGCTGCTTGTTGTTGCTCCCTCCGCTCAATTGAGTTTCCAGTTTATTGTAAAGGATGTACCTTCCCTGGAATTACATGATTATAAACAGCCTAATGCAGTTCCTCCTATCTTTTTTTCCCACCAGGTCTAAAACTGAATTTCTTTGGAGAGTTAGGAAAGAGGATTGCCTCCCTCAGAAAACTAAAACTTCTGACACATCAGATTTTTCTCCATTATAATAACTCAGCCCTTAAAAAATGTCTTTACCAAATCCGGGTTTGCTGATACATTGTTCTGAGCTACATATCAGTATAAGTTTATGTGAACTCTGTGTGCAAAGTTTATATTTTTATCAACGACGCACCAGTCGATTTTTAGGCCAACCTCTAACGATTGGTTTTTACAAAGATTTATTCTTTATATAAGCTTTATTCTTTTTAAGAACAATTTTTCTGTGTTGTTATTATACAACTATATCTTATATAATTTTTATTACAATAATTTAGACTATTATTGTAAACGTAGTTTATTTCAGTATTTAAATTTGCTAAGTGAAACACATTATATTGATTATTAAACACAGACTGATGTTTTTGAGTCTTTATTCTTCTAAATTATGATGGATTTTTTTCTTCTTTCATTAAGTAAAAACATTTAAGGATAAAATATTAGCTCTTCATCTTAACATTGCAGAGTTTATCAAATAGAAATAATTTAGATAGTTCTAGAATAAGAGGTTTGGTATGATTTAACTTCAGACAGTGAGTAAAACAAGGTGTATGTTTCTTTTTATTTGGTGTATGTAAACTTATTTTTTCCAACTACATTTATTGTTTTTCTGGGGGTATTCTCTTTTTGTGTTTGTTGTGACTATTTCTTGATAAATATAAGGATATTTTACAACCACAACAACATGTTAATATATTCAAAAACACTCATCTGTTGTGATTTCCTTTTTTTTTTTTTTTTTAACTAAAGATACCAGCGGTATGTTAAGCCAGAGTCTACTACAGGTTGTAAAATGTTATTTTAGCTCAGATTATCTGGTGAACAGGGTTATGTTTTACTGCAAAGTTGCCTGATGCTCTAGAGTTTTATTCGAAGACCTCTTTTCTCATGTCTTCTTTACCTGGAAGAAGAAGAAACTACCAGGAACTCATGGCCAACGTGACAGCAAAGAAGCTTTCAAACATGAAAGGCGGAGAAAATATAGCCGAGCAGAAAGGGTTCCAAGCCCCCGTGGAGACGTACAGAAAGCTTGTCAGCTTTTATAAGAATCATCTCATTGTTGTGACGACTCACAAACAGCTTTTTGAGAATTAGGAAATTAATCATCTTTACAGACAAATTATTGTAACTCCTTATGAGCATCTTTGTGTCAGTTGTTTGTCATTGACAGCCATCAGAAATGTATTGATCTAAAAGGAAATTACAGTATATCAACATAAGCTCCAAAATCTGATAAGCTGCATTATCAAAATAATCTGTGGCTTATTTGATGTAACCCACAATTTATATCAAATCATCTGTGGCTTGACATTAAATCATTGTAAATTGATGGTTTAATGTCAGATTAAATCAGATTAATCTGACATCAAACCATTAAAATCTCAATTTTGACTATTTAGCCAAAATTTTGATTTTGGCTAAATATCCAAAATCTATTTTGGAACATTCATTCAGTCTAATTAATGATCATCTAGATGAAAATCAACCGACATTCATGTTCATGGTTTTGGGTATGATCTTGAAGTTTATTGCAGATATTTAATTTGAGCATCTGATAGTTTCATGTATGATTTAAAAGAATCATAGCAATGTACAGAGGATATTTTCTGCAGTTGCCATTCATACATTTTTCTTCCAAATCAACTCATTTTCTGCAAGAACTTTCCTCTAAGTGTAAATAAAAAGACTCCATTCCCGATATCAAACTTTCAGTGCTGTGCAAAATTCCAAATTTACATTTGACAGCATGTTACTAGGAACTGGTGGAATTTGATGTGACATTCTGATGTTAAACAAAGCATTACTCTGAGGTGAAAGAAAAAGCAAAAATTGTTACAAAATAAAATCTGAAATGTATGTATTGGGTCCTGTCAGCTTACAGCTACAAAAGCTTTTTTCTGATATATCTATCAGCTTTGTGCATCTAGAGAATAAAATTTTCTTTCAGCCTATCTTGCAAAAATATAATGGCATCTGAGAATTGCAATTTTCAACTGTTTGCACAAATTCGTTCTAACACATGACAATGCTTTGATCTCTACTGTACCGTTGGAGCAGTGCTTGTATGTTTATGGTCACTGGTCCACCTGAGTCTCAAGACTTTGGCAGCCAGGAACAGTGTTTCTTCTGGTTTTGGGCTGTGTCTAATAACATCCATCTTCTCATCAACTCTTACTAGCTGTGCTGAAGAAAAGCCTCCCTGAAGTGGAGCGTCTTTCATCTGACCAGAGTCCATTCATCCTTTACAGTATCTGCCGACTGATGTCTCTTCCCTGGCTCATAGAAAATTGCAAAGCATATCTTGCTTATGCTTTCTTTCTGCAATGTTGCCATTCTTGTCACAAAGGCCAGGTTTGTGGCGTTCACAGCTACTAAAATTCTCCAGTGTGAGCTGCAGATGATGGGAAACTGCATTTCTGTCAGCTATGAATCTCCTTTCTCCCTGAGTTACCATGGGTCTCTTCACTGCTGCTCCTCTTTATGCTTTCCTTGCTCACCCTTTCATTTTAACGGGACAGCTGTGCTTTGATAGGTTTACACTTGTACCATACTTTCTCCATTTCGTAATGGCTACTTGAACCAAGCTGTGTGGCATATTTAAAGCTTGGAAATGTATATTTATATTCTATATTCTAAACCTGCTTTAAACTTTTGCATAACTCTATCCCTCCCCTGTTTGTTTCTTGCATTCACAGAAAATATGGATTTATTCATTTATTCAAACAAAGATTAAATTACAAACAGCTTAAGTTTTTTTTTTTACTAACTAGGTGACTTTTCAGGTTAAGTGGTTAAACTGAATTTTATTCATGTAAGTCCTAATAACGATTAAGGTTTAGTAAAGTAACAACAGGTGGAAAGCTCAACGGGTGTGAATATTTTTGCAAGGCATAATGATTGAAGGTACTGTTTAGCATACTATCTTACAAAGACCCTCACCAAGAATTGCTGCTTTTTTTTTTTTTTTTTTTTTTGAATGCTGCTCACATTTTCTGATCTCTCCAAGATTTTGCTTGAAAATATCTGCGAGTCCAGAACAAAGTCGGCTGACATTTGCGCTCTCACTTGCCACCCGTCTGGAACATCTTTGCAGCATTTCAACCCTAGAGCTGCATTTCATGTGTGAAAATAGCCTTCATGTCGGTTTTCAGTGTTCACAGCTCCTGCACTCTGTATGTTGGGGAAAAAAGTATGACTTGCTGAAATTCGGCCACACTTTGGTGTAGAAAATAAAGATCTTTGAACCATTCACCCATGATAGAGAAACCCTATAGCTATAGTTAACGTGTCGTCTGCTCTTGAGGTAACTTGACTGTATTATAGACTATTTTAGAAACTATGTGGAATTTGCGAACAAAACCCCATGCAATTTAAGAACCACATTTAATTGACAACTTTAAAGGCAATTTATCCAATTTAAAAGAACCAAACTTCCTCGTGTCGGTTGTCAAAGTCTATTAAAAAAAAAAAACCATCTGTGCCTTTTCTGGCACATTTTTTCAGTATTTTCTATTGTTGACTCTTGCTGTAACAAAAACCATCACAGATGGCAAAGACAATGAGCTGCCATATACAGATCAAACCAGATATGTACAATTTAAAAAAAATTCTCACTGATAATAAATCAGACTAAATATTTCCTGACAGGATTACTAAAATTATTTATATCTCATACATTTGAAAATAATAGGCAAGATAAATGTTCTCAATTAGTTTTATTCTAATTCAAAGTTGACAAATTCTAACATTATTGCATGGTCAAGTAATTTTGAAAAGTCCAGATGGTGACTTTTGATCTGCTTCTCTTACTCATTCTTGTAAGTTAGTTTTGTTTGTGTTTGTTTTTTTTGTTTTTTTTACTTTTAAAAGACTCTTGTGAAATTGATCTCCAGACACACACTGCTTCCTTGTGACCTTTACAGGGACAAATTGCAGCTGTAGTGAGAAACTTGTAAAAAGAGTTTCCAAAACTCTTGAAGTGAAAACCAGAAGTCTTGAAAACAGTTATTTCAGTCGTTTTTGGCTTTTAGCTAATAGAAATCCTTTTTTTTAATCCTAACTGACCTAAAACAATAAATATGAAGATGACTTAATGCCGGACAGTGATAGAACATGTATTACTTTTGTATTTTTATACAGGGCATGGTATCCAATTTATCTTTGTATTTAAAAAGAAAGCTCAATTTGCTAATCATGAAAATCATTCATATTACATATTTTGTGTTGCAAAGAAACCTTTTTTGTGTCTTAGCAGGCACAGTTTTTTCGAACAATGCTCAGCTTTGATGGCAGAATGTAAATATTTCATTCATAGAAGCCATTTTCTTGAAGGAGCAAAATAAATCCTACAGTGCTGCTGCTCAAAAAGCATTATTAATTTAAAGGTCTGAAACCCTACCGATGCTTCCACTGTTTTATCTTATACCTTTTTTTAGAATTGTGCATGTCGTAAGAGCACTTTATAAAGTCCCAGTCTAGATATCACTTCAGATGTTAGATCATCTTTCTGTTCTTGCTGAGAGAAGAAGTGCGGGGGAAAGAAAACAGAAAAGAGAAGGAGACAAACTATTATATAAATTCTTGGTATTCCTCTGGCTGTCATACTGCTAATGACCTGCTTCCTGCTGTTATAATTCAGAGAGTGTATATTCACCTATGCAAAAAAAAAAAAAAAAGATCAAAACAATGTGCCCCAGCTGTAACTATTAAGATGGAGAAAGCTTTAATAGGATTTGTATTTTTCTCAACCATTATCAGAAGATTTTTTTTTTAATTTCATTCCCTCTGGCTGGACACATTTGCTTTCACCATCCACTCAGATCTGGGTTTTCTTGATAGTTTATTTATCTCATTCTTTTTTCTTTCTTCCCCACCCAGCATTGTTCTGTGAGCCAATGCAGAAAGCGGCAGCTAAAACGATGTCTCTGCTTACAACAGTGACGCCGAGGACTGGTTCTGCGAGTGCCCGCCACTCCACACGGGCCGACTGTGCCAGCTCAGCGCCTGCGAGCGCGGACCCTGCAGCCACGGAGCTACGTGTATCCCAAAGTCACAGCTGGAGGCCGTTTGCTTATGCCCCTCTGGACGACAGGGGCTACTCTGCGACCAAAGTAGGTGATAAACACGGTTGACTCAGAACGTTGCAGAGTGGTTAATGCAGATACAAATTCATTAAGAGTTGGCTCTCCAAACAGTTGGTGGATGAAAGCCTTGAGCAGTTGGTATAATCAGAGTCTGTTGTTGAATAAAAAAAAAGGATTAATGAAACTGAATTGTGCTGAGCAGGCAGAAACGTCCTCCTCCAGCAGAGGAGTCGGATAATCAAACTCATTCCTGCTTTTCTGAATATTTTAAAAGACTATTTAAAGTTTATAAGATCTGTTTCCTCCGACTGGATCTCCAGTGAAAGACATTATTTCTCTGTGCGTGCACTTGTGTATGACTGACACCAGCTATATAGAGCTTGCAAACATGATTATAAAGTTGTGCCACAGTATTATTATGCAGGCATTTAATAGCTGATAAATGACTGCCACGTTAACTTTTTTTTACACGTTTTGTATTTCATATGCCGTTTTATAATCTTTAACCCAGCCCCAGCAGTGCCATTAAAAAAAAAAAAAACCTGTGGGCTTCACAGGTTGTGACACGCAGAAACAAAAGGTTTTGCTTGACTAGACTGACTGTAGCAGCAGCAGGGTGCTTGGCATATAAGTCGCTCAGCCATGCCGCAGCCTCCGTCAGAATCCCAGCACCCACTTGCCAAACACAGAAACCTAACCTTCTATTTTCACACTAAGTACATGGCTGACATTTGAATTTTAATCCTGAAACATCAGATTAGATCAAAGTCAAAAAGTGATCACTCCCCCTGCCTCCTGGGGCTTTTTTGTTCTTGGAACTTTGCACCACTTTTTGTGTGGCGCCTTTGCAAAATAGCAACAGTAATTACATGGGAGCCTAGCTGTCTTTTTTTTTTTTCTTTTTTTTTTCCTTCTCTCCTGTTGGAGAAGAGAGCTCACGCTATTCGTCTGCCAGGACATTTGAAACAGCTGCAAGTCTTTCCTTTACAAGTAATATTTTTATTGTTTTGTTCTGATATGCAGCCATTAGTTACACATTTCACAAGGAACTACAAAGGAGCAAGAGAAAGGAAAATGAGAGGCAAGGACATGAAGGTGGAATGCCTCGAAAGCATAAATCATCAGACATTTGAAAAATATTCAGTATCAGAATTACAAGTTCTATTTGTACTCTGTATTAAATGTACACATATCTTGGCAATTGAATCTTTTGGCCAACAAATGAGCTGGGAAGTTAGTGCTACAGGCCACTCTGAACACATTCTCCTCCTATGAAACATTCTAGTGGCCACATTATCAATGGAGATGCTTGAACTCTTCATGTTGGTCTATTACATAAAATCCCACTTAACTACACAGGAGTTTGCTCTTGCAATGTGAAATTCAAGGGACATCATTACTTTTGCCGTACACTATACAGATCTCTCTTAGACGTTTTCCCAGATTTGCATCACTAAAACTGAATATTTGTCTGGCTTGCCAAAAAGTTGCTCATCTGTTTTCCGTATCAAATGTTTCCAGTCGAGCAGAAATAGATCAACAAAGCCGGAAAAAGTAAATGCAAGTAAATAATCGTCAGGATTTGACATAATAAAACAAACACACACACACACTCACACAACAACCAATTAGCTGTTAGATAGTGAAAACATTCTTCAAGGATATGTCACACTTTTTTTTTTCTTTTTACAAAAATATAATCTTGCTAAAATGTTTTGTTGAGTTACATATTTTTTTGATTTTGGGTCTGCTAAAACGAAAGGAACTCAAAAACAAGCCTAATATCAAATATCAACGCCCTGTTACTTTTAGCACAGAAAAAAAACTTTTGTTCTTAATCTTAAAATTCACCACTGCTTATTTTAATGATCTCCAAATTTACTGGTGATGGAAAACTTTTGTCTCGTCTTCTCTAATGTAGTTGTTGTGACTTTTTTACACTTATGTTGTTCAGTATATTTGCATGATAAGTGACTGATTACAATTATATGTTAAGCATAATTTACATGATGATTATTATTATTATATTGAATATGATTGTATACAATTACAAAGGCGAAGTGAAATATATTTCAGTGTAAGACATGATTTATTTGAATAGAGGAAGTCTTTTATTTTGAAGAATGCTTAAGGATCTGTTACTGTTTAGTCACTATCTTGCTTTGTTGATTTTATTGCTTGGTTACGAGCAGTTGTTGTTGCTGTTGTTCTGTTTTTATCGGCTGAAGCCCTTTTTTTCCTCTTCAATAAATACTGAACAAAAGGGTTCAGTAAAGGAAATACGAGCCTCCGTCTTGTTTGAGAAGAAGCTTTACTCCGCTACAGTAGTTCAAAAAGAAGTTTAGGATCTGATTTAAATAGTTGTTCTTTCATGTTAGCATGATTCTTTTGGTCACTTTCACTTTCATTTAGTGGATATTTAGAGTAATTTGTTCTTTCTATCAGTGCAGTTTCTTCTACTTAAGTGACCTCGAAATCTAAAAATTGTGGTAAGTACTTTAGTGATTGAGCTTTGCATTGGATGAGACGTTCTTTTTTTAACAGGTCTGTTTCTGTCTCTTAAGACTTTACGAGCTCAGTTAATTTTCAGTTCTAATTTTCAAGTATTTCTCCTTTGTATAATGTAGATTTTGTAATTAAATCACAGATAATGTCGACTTTAATATGAACCCTGGCTGTTCAGTCATAATCCAGAACATCGTAAGTAGAGTTTTGCTTCATGTTTTTCTTGGTGGGAGTGCAGGTTTGCCTGGGAGTCGTGCTGCTCTTGCAGATCTTTTCTGGATTTTCATTTTACTTTAACTGCCTTTTCTTCATGATATTTCAAAGTATTGAGAATTGTTGCCCAAAGCACTTTGATATATTTTTATAACCTTATTTGTACCCCTTTGATAGCTTCATTTTCAGATTCTCCATCAGTTATTTCAAGGAGTCGATGTTCGCTTGGTGTTGCCACAGAAGGGATTTATCACCTCTGGAGTTATTATGAGCTGATAATTCTGAATTATTACTTCTTCCCTTGAAGGAGTTCAAGTCAATTCAGGTCTGTCATGTTCTGAATCATGCCCACAACATTAAATACAACTGCTGTGCATTAGCATTGAACAATGCTAATATGTTATGGTAATTTTGCTGCAGGGGGTTGCAGTGCTTCACCTCTTTTACCTCTTAGATCAACAAATTATGTATTCTGCCCAAGGGTGGCTAAGCTTGTTTATTTTATACACTACATTAACAAATGCTCCAGTTTGGTTCAAGTTTTGGATGCATCAGCACCTCTGATTAGAATTGATTTATTATGTTTTTTAACCTTTTATTATATAAAAAAAATTGCTTTTTATCCAGGGTTGTTTTTCAAAATCATGAGTAGCCTTAGCTTCTTTGTGGATGAGGAGAGAAAAAAAGATGCACATTGTGTGCAAGCAGTTTTATGTCAGAACTCATTTCACGATCTTGAGCTGCATGTCATTTTGTTTTACTTCTGCAGCTTCTGCCGGTTTGGACTATATAACACAAATGCACAGCAAAGTGGAAGTAATATTTAATACGGCCTGACTGGATGTAGCAGTTTATTTCTGCTGTCCAAAAGTTGCATCTTATGGGTCATTTTGTGATGCATTCTGATTCCCTTTAATCCATGCAAAATAAAGAGTCAGAGGCCATACCTCTTGAACATTTTCATGCTTTGAAATTTGTGGTTGTATCATGACAGTGCATAGCTTTAATGTGATAGTTTGTGAAATACTAAGTAATTTTTTTTTTATGTTTATATGTACTTTTTGTAAATTTGCACCAATTTAAAAATTGTATTTCCCCTCGTTCAGTCTGATGCTGCCAAATAAGTTTCTGTCATATTGCCTTCGGTAGTCCCTTGATTAAAGAACAAAGTCCATTCAGTTTCATTTAATCTTAATGTAAATTCAATTGTTCTGTGAAAGCCTTAGACATTTGTTAGACAACATTAGTAAACAAACGGCAACATAGAGACCAGGAAGCACAGCAGACAAGACAAGGAGAAATTAACCAAACATCTCACAGAGGACAATTACGTCTATCACCTCATAGAAGAAAGATTACGGCACAACTACAAATTTATCAGGACATAGCCATCCCATAAAACGTGGTAGAGGCAGCATCATGCTGTGGTTCTCTTTTTTTTCTGTAGGGATAGGAAAATCAGAGTTCATAGGAAGATGGATGGTGCTAAATACAGTGCAGTCCTAAAAAAAAACAGTGAGATGCTCCAAAAGACTTCAAAAATTACCAGTATTATATATCTTGAAACCTGTTAGTTTTTTAAATCCTCTGAAGATAGATGATTTCAATTAGTTAAATTGAAATTGTGAGGACAAATCAAACAAGATCAAGATTTATGGAAATCTTTGTAAAATAATTTTGAACACTCTGCCATGTCAAGGATTTTCATTTATTTGTAGTTTAGGAGGAGCTGCTTTGCTTTTTCATTTACATAAGCTATTTGTTGCACATCAATCATTTTACGTTAGAAAAGCAGTTACGTTTAAATGCTGTCACCTTAAAACCAAAATCAAGTCTGATTAGCAATTCTTATTGGGCTATATAAATGCAAGGACAAAAACAGTTTAGTTAGTTAACTTTAGGGTGTTGATGTGTTATTACTAGTCTGATGTCATGAGTGCAAAGAACTTAATGGCAGAGATATACATCAGCATATGTGTACGATCTAATTAAACACAGCCCAGTTTGCAGATAAAGAAGCGCAATGACAATTCACTGAGGCAAACTGCTCTAGCAGACAATAACCGGAGCATTTGCAGCTTTATTAATAATTTAGTAGCCAAACTGAGCCGAGGGCAGTCACAGAGGGTGCTCTGAAGCACTCTTAGCCATCGCCCGAGGCTGCAGAAGAACATGCAAGGAGCTTCCGCACAGAGAAGACAGAACGTTTTATTTTTTGTTTGTTTGTTTTGTTTTTTAGTCTGGGCCCTCAATGATGTGAAGAAAATTGATGAGCAAAAACCTAAACATGGCAGCGTGTTATTTTGATTGAGCGTGGGCAAATTTACACTGAGTCCCGTGTGTAAAATCAAGTAGATGGGTGTGCTCAGATAAAAGGCAGAGGGTAACATTACTGAATCAACCATGCATTCTGAATGTGTAAATTGAAGATTGTAATTGAAAATCATCTGGATTATTGTGCTACCCTGGTGAACATCGCAATTTAAAGTAAAGCCTGCATGCCAGAATCTCTTCTAAACAGCCACTGATGAAAATAGAATAGGAGTGAGGAGGTGGTAGTATTTGAAAACAGGTCATCATCTAATAGCATCAGAAAAGAAAATTCATGTTTCTTTAAGCCGGGGTCTGTAATATGGGGCAATAGTGCCATCTTTTGGTAAACCAGGAAGCAGATTATGAATCAGACCTCTTGCTAGATTATCACTCGAGCAGAGAAGACCTCACAGCTGCTGCTGAGATTTTTTTTTTTCTTCTCCCCCTCTCTTCCTTTCAGCCATCAATATAACTCGTGCCAGATTCAGTGGAACTGATGAGTTTGGCTACACATCGTTTGTGGCCTACACCTCCATTCCCAGCCTCAGTTTCTTCTACGAGTTCAAGTTGAGGTTCACGCTCGCAAATAATTCATCTGCTGCCAGAGACAACCTGATTCTGTTTGCTGGACAAAAGGGACAAGGTGAGCTGAACCCTGTCACCCACAGAGGTGCTTTAAAGGAATCAAACCAGCAAGTGAAGATAGAAAACTGATCCGTTTTTAGGTTATATAAGCCATTTTGATCATTTCCAGTTTATGGTAATGTACTAAGTAAGGGACTTTCCCTCTCCTCTAAACAAAGACACCATCTCCCTAGGGGCTTTTTTTTTCCCCCTGATGCTGATGAACATTTTCACAATCCAAAAATCACAGGATTTCCAGCTGATGTTTTATTGTTTCTGACTTGCGTGCTGCAGAGTTGTGGCGGCTCGCGCAAACCGAACATGCAAACCAATCATCCTGAGAGTTTTAAAATGAATAACTTCAGACACGCTTTGAGGCGAGATGCTGTTGGCAGCTCTCACAATAAATTAGCAGGGTTTTTTTTTTTCCTCCGCGGGGTCAAATTCGGTTGCAGGTAACTGCTGCGCCATTGTCAGTGGCACATTTCATCTAGAACAAAAAAAGAGGGATAAAAAAAAAATCACATCTTACAGACATATGCACTTGTTCTCTCTTGAGAGATCAGTTCATCAAGGTGGAGGCAAAACAATACAAGAGCAATGCGTATAATGAGCAAAAGGCACAACATAAGAATAGATTAAATGTGAACATCTAATGAAGTGGCATCTCTTGTCAGCATCATCAAGGAATGTAGTAGCACTAATTATTTGACGTGGGCTCAAGAAGCACACACACACACTTTGCTGAAGCAATAACGGGGAGCCAGCGCCTCCGTATTTGTTGGCATCCATGCTGAAAGTTTTGGAAAATCTAACTTCTAATGTGAATACATTATTTGTTAAGAAAAAAAACTATTAAGAAGTAATTATTTTTTAATTAAATCAGCAGAGCTATTCAAGTAGAAAAGATGTGTCTTAAGTCGTAAAATGGCAGCAAGAAAATTCTCTTAAAGAAATGTCCATTAGCCACAGTCTGAGCAATAATTTACATTTAAAACAACTGGAACTGTGACAAACAAGGCTGAACAAGGACCTAAATTCAGCACATATTTTTTTTTTCTGTCTGAAATTATAAGAAATACTTTCTGTCTAGGTTTTATGCACATTTTTACCATCACCAGTGATCATATGAAGAATGCAATATGTACCTATGTCTAAGTTAGGACGTTTACTTTACATTTCCGATCATTACTAATGACCTCCATGACCACATGTTTTCAGGCAATGACGGGGACGACTTCCTTGTTTTAGGACTACGAAGCGGCAGAGTTGTTCACAGATTTAACCTTGGGTCAGGAATAGCAACCATAGTCAGCGATCGGCTCAACTATCACATCGTCATCCACACCGTTATCTTTGGAAGGTCCAAAAGAACAGGGTGGCTGAAGGTAATTCAATGCTTTGTTACATGTTTGTGTTATTTCTTTGATTTTCACAGCGGTTTGTTCATCGTCTGTCTTAGTAGAAGATCATTTTCTTTTTAGCAAAAAACTCATTTGTAAAAGAATATGACAAGTTTCAGACTGAAAAATGTTTGATTCCAGTCTCCCCGCCAGTTTCTCGTGGCATCTGTGGTCAAATATAAAGCATACTTAATAAAATGTAAAAGCCTTACTTTAAGACTCCATACCGTGAATAACTCACTTATTAACTCATTAACTTATTCCTTTTTGTTAAACTTGGAACATGACAGGAGCGCATATACTGAACAATGCTCATATACTCATAATGATGTCGATGTTTTTGTTATGCTGTTGTGTTTTCTTGTAAAGCATTCACTTTCTTTTCTGAACAAGTCAATTCACTGTAGTAACCAGTGAAACAGGATGTTTGCATCATTTGACGTTAGTGTAAAAATCTGGAGGCAGTGATTCTTTTTTTTTTTTCTTTTTGTCTAAAACAAGGTTTGAGAGCGTTGGTGACTCGGTGCCCTATAAAAAGCCTGTTTAGAGGCAAAAACCTGGGAGGGTGACTATTAAGTGGACACGGACTGAGCGATAAATCTGAGATTGCACATTTCGCCAGGTTCAGCAGATTGTGAAATTGTCCTCCTACTCCCGACGCCTACAGATGCGAGGCTCCGGCGTGAATATTGATGTTTCACCATACGTCTTCCTCAGGTTGACGGGCAGCGGAACAGAACAGGATATTCTCCTGGACCTCTGGTGGGCCTCAATGTTTTCAACCAGCTCTTTGTAGGTGGATATAATGAGTTCACCCCTGAACTGCTGCCACTTGGCTCCAGATTCCGTCAAGGCTTTCAAGGTAAGACTTCAATGGCTTTATTACAGCCCAAAAACTGCTATCTGCAGCGGGAGCACTGGGGCTTGGACTTTCTCCCAGGATCTTTGTCTTTGTGCAAGCAGAGGGAAGGTCTGTAATGAAAAGGGAATTACAGGCCAGAACAGAGCTTTGAGGTTGATTGTATCTCCACTCTGTAATTGCTTCACACCCTGTACAGTGTGTTGTGTGTAAATTCATTCCACTACTGATAAGTCACTTGAACAAGGGCACTATCCAAATAATCTTTTGTCAACACCAGCGTCATTTATGCTCTCTCCCTGGCGACCCTCTGTGAGAACTGATTTTGGAGGGTATTCATTTTGCCTACTAATGTGAAGTGCTGTGCAGCAAAAATTGCCACCACTGTAATGATGACAGCCGCTATGAATAGCGCCGTAACCCTATTTGGCAATCTCTGCACCACAGCAATGAAGCTTGTCATTATGAAAAAAAAAGTCACGGCTGATCAATTTGAGTGGAACAAAAGCTTTTTAGTCATAAGGGACCGGAGTGCTTTGTATGTTTTCGTCTTTATCATCTAGAATTCATTTCTCTGTTCGCCAGACAAGGCAAAAATCAAATCAACCAAAGTAAAGACATTGTTCTTTTCCTGCTGTGTTAACTGTGTCACTATCGCCTGCTGTAAAGCGCTACCTGAGCAGGGCCACACCGGTGGAACCGTAACCTTTCTACTCAGGATGTAATGAGAACTCATGAGCGTCTAATCAGATCTGTGTGACCTTCCTCGAGCCCTAATCATGATGGCTGGCAGTGAACACACTGATAATGCACTTCAGTCCCGGTTATCAACAGATCCACACTCCCCTGCTGGAAAAGTGAAAGAGCAGGCTGTGTGGCTGCCGCAGCAGGGGGATAGAAAGTCGCTCTGTTTAGACTGCTGCTCAAATAAACAAAAACAGAAATGATTGCCCTCACGTTTCTGTCGCTGATTCAAAATACAGCCACTTGCAGAAGTATTCGTACCGCTTGAAACTTTTTACATTTTGTCACACTGCAACTGCAAATGTATACTATGAGGATTTTGCAGTTGATGGAAAAAGATGTAGTCAAAAATGTTTCCAAAGAAATATAAAAATCACGCCATGCATTTTTCTTCATCCCCTGTGGGTCAATACTTTGTAGAACCGCTTTTCAGTGCAATTGCAACTGCACATTTATCGGATAGTGTCACATCTAGAGATTAGAAATATTTGCGCATTTACTTTATCTCCACACATCAACTCTAACCCTTTTGTGGTTTGTGACAAATTGTAAATACGACTCGGTTTGCTTATTTTCCAAGAATAGCTTTCTTCTTCCTTTTCCATTTCATCTCCGTTCCACAAATTATTAGGCAAAAATGTTGAAATGATGCATCCTACACCTTCCACTTCACAATTATGCAATGATTAGTGTTGGCCTGTCACATAAAACCTCAGTAGATTAAGATTAAGTTAGGGAAATGTTCTGCTATGAATCTGGGTTACGTTGTGTCACAATGCAAATTATTTACAGCCTTTGAGAGAACATGCGGCGTGCAACTGCTGAATCTAACTCTGAGTTTTTTGGTTGAACGAACAGGTACACAGCTAAATCGAGGCACACCGTCTTTTCTAATCTTCCTTGTTAATTTTCCCGGAGTTTGTTGGGTTTTTTTTGTTGTTGTTTTTTTTGACGCTGTGTGTTTGCATCACAACAACCACTTGAATCTGCCAAGCAGACAGCATCATGCCATGAATATTCATGAATGAGCATGACATTTCCCAGGCATCCTGTTTATGCCAATGACTAATGCAGCTGAGAGAAAAGAGTCTGTATGGGCAGATGACTGTGAGGGTCGAGTTCGGCCCTTTTTATTTATAGAAGGCCCCGAGCGCTGGAGGTGCAGGCCAAAACAAATATTTTCTCGCTAAAATTGAATTGTAATAGCAAAAAGCAAACGTGGAGATGGATAAGCTTGATAGCAGATGGAGAGGATCTCGTAGAGGACCGTCAAATTAAAAAGTAGACTTGCGGTGCAAGTTGGTGGATTTAATAACTACAAATATGGTAATATTACTAATAATAATAAAACTACTTCCCATTTTTTGATTGCATATAGTATTTTGCATGTATTTATTTTTTGTCTATTTTGTTTTATTTTATTTGATCATTTATTTTAACTTTTATGCGTGTTATTATTATTATTATAGCTTCATTATTTTCCCATTATTTTCGCCATTTTGGCTTCATTTTTGTTTATTAAATGATGCCATTGTGGAATCTGTAGTTTTGTACATACCAGATCATGTATGTTTAAGGTATTGTTAACTATATATATATATATATATATATATATATATATATATATATATATATATATTCTTTTTTTTTTTTTTTCTGTATCTGTTGTTACACATGTTTTTGTTTCTTGTATTAGTCACTTTTCCCCTCTTCCCCCTTTTCCCTGAATCCATGTTGGTGTAACAATCAACCTGTACGCCCACTGTAAGTGCTTTATGCTGTTTCCATCCGTATTTGGATCACACTTTGGATCTGAACTTATGTCCACTTGCTTAAAATAAAAAAAATGCCTCTCTAACATCTGTATCGGCTCCCTTCACAGGGTGCATCTTTGATGTTCAGTTTCGGACCAGGAGAGATGGGAAGTTTCAAGCGTTGGGGCAACCTGCAGGGCATCCAGCCTTCGGGCGTAGTGTGGGTCAATGTGGAGTCACCCCCTGTGTTCATGTTCACTGCAGGAATGCAGGGACGTGTGTGGACTCTGGTTCATCTGTCTAGTGAGTTAAAAAATCTTTGGGATTCATTGGGTTATATTTTGCAGTGATTCCATTTTGTAATGGCTAGATTTTAATTATACTGAACAAAAGTATAAATGCAACACTTTTGTTTCTGCCCCCATTTTGTCATGAGCTGAACTCAGACATCCAAACATTTTCTACATGCAAAATAAACCCATTTCTCTCAAGTATTGTTCTCAAACCTGTCTGTGGAGGTCCCGTGCTGGTGTGGTTACACGTGGTTTGCGGTTCTGAGCCCGGTTGGAGGTGCTGCCAAATTTTCTAAAACGCTTTTGGAGATGGCTTATGCCAGGTCACAGGTTCCCTGAAAACTTGTGACATCTGCGGCATTGTGCCGTGTGACAAAACTGCCCAATTCACGGCGGCCTTTTACTGTGACCAGCCTGAGGCACACCTGTGCAGTAATCATGCTTTGTAATCAGCATCTTTATAGGCCACATGGATTATCTTGGCATAGGAAAAGTGCTCACCATCACAGACCTAGACGGATTTGTTAACCGCATTTGGGAAAAACACATCTATTGTGTCTATAAAAAAAAGGTCTGGATGTTTGACTTCAACTCATGGCAAAAATGGAGCAAAAACAAACGTGTTGTGGTAATATTTCTAGTCAGTGTTGTTGCAAAGCATATAAGTAAAGGGAATGGCAGAATTTACAGGTGTTACAATGTGCTCGACTGTTCCCATGTACAGCTGCCAATGCCCGCCCGGATGGAAAGGAACCCTCTGCACTGAGACCGTGTCTGTGTGTGATCCTGAACACCGGCCCCCTCCTCTCTGTACCCATGGCTCCACCTGCATCCCTCTGCCGAATGGATATACCTGCCAGTGCCCCTTGGGGACTGCAGGACTCCACTGTGAGACAGGTTGCAACGCAGAACCTATCAATCCTTTTTTTTTTATTATTTATTTATTTATTTATTTATTTTATAAAGCCTCCTGCAAAAGTATTTATAGCTCTTGTACTTTTACACATTGCACTGCAACTGGAAATGGCGATATATTTTTAGAGGGACTTTCTGTGAAAAAACAACAAAAAGTTGTGCTTAACTGGAGAGTTTTTATATGAAAAATTAAATTTACACTGATGCAACTAATTGCCTTCATAAGTCATGCATTTAATAAAAAGAGTTTCCCTCCTGACCATTTACGAAAAATTAGACATATTTTTCTACCTTAACCAGTAGGCTTTGCACGGTCAACATTGATCAGAGAAGCAGCCAACAAGCTGCTTACTCTGGAGGAGTTGCAGAGATCCACAGTTCAGGTAGGATAATCTGTCAACTCTACAGTTCTCAAATCTGGTCTTTATGAAAAAGGTCTGTGAAGAAAGACATTATTAAAAAAAAATTGTTTTATAGTTTGCTATGCGTTATGTTGGGGACACAGGAAGCCTGAGACAAATCAGTGCTATATGTGATGGAAAAATAACTCTGCACATCATCCTGAACACACAATTCACAGTCAAACGTTGTAGCGGCAGCACAATAGTGTAGGGATGTTTTTCTTCAGGAAAAAAAAATGTTCAGAGTTATAGAGAAAAATACTGGATGGAAGTGTTTTTGAAGCTCATTCTCTTATTTTATAAAGAAAATTGACCAAATTTTATATCAAAGCTTGTGCAAGGCTGGTAGAGACATCTCTCAAATGAGTAAGTGGTTGAAAAGGGCTTTTACCACCCACTTGTTAAAAGCTGGGTGATTACAAATTCAGGGCAGAATTACACATTTTTAATAGCAAAAAAAAAAAGTAATGTTTCCTTTTCTTTCCTCTTCACAAATATACAGTATTGTGAGTTGATTTATCAAGTCAAATTTCTGTAAAATATATTGATGTTTGCAGATGTAATGTTACACAAATTTAAAAAGTGCAAGTGGTATGAGTATCTTTCAAGGAACTGCATACTGTTTATATTTTTATAAGGCAAATATCTTTTGTGGGTTACTTTTTTTAAGTTAACTTGTGCCTTGTCTTTTCCATTCAGCTGTGAGGATCACAGATCCATCCTTCAGTACTAACCAGTCTTCGTGGATGTCATTTCCTCCGATGAGCATTCGGCACAGGACTGTTGTTGAACTGCAGTTTCAGCCTTTGTCACCTGATGGCATCCTTGTCTATTCTGCACAGCATCTTGGTGCCAGAGCAGGTGATGACGTTTAATCTATAGTTAGAGATCACCTTCTTCCTGCATACTTTGTGCTATTTCAACCATTCAACTTTTCCCATATTCTGCTCATTAAATGTGTTATAACTATGTCTTTTGGTATTAACATCCTCTATGGTTTATGAAATTTTCAGCTTTTTCTGCTCATCTTGGCCCCAATTGAAATAAAATTCTGCTAAGTACTCTGACGTAGTTGCATCTAGAAACACTATTCACACTTTAAACATTCGGCCTATCCTTAACTTACTTGTTTATCTTAGCTTTTGTCATGTCTTGTACAGATTTCATAAAATCCCTCTTCAAGTTTTTCCCTACATTATGCTTAGTCTGGGGTAAAAGACACTAGTGAAGTGGTAGTGAAAGACATTGGTTCACTACCAACCTTCCTTCCTCTGAGCCTCGTCCTAAACCTCCTTTCAACACCACATCCAACTCTCCCTCCAACACTACCTCCAACCATAATTCCAGCCCTCATTCCAACTCTGCATCCAACAACCAAACCTAACTCAAGCCATATTTCTAATCCTAATTGCAACCTCTTTCCAACCATTGTTAATCATTGTGCTTCTGTAAAATAAAACAATGACAACAACAAAGTTTTCAACCAACAGCTTACCCTGCTTGTCATAAGTCAACATTTGCAACATCTACATTCACAATAAGTGCCAAATGCTAAACATTTTTGTGCTTTACCAAGAAGAATTATACAGAAATACCTACAAATATGATATTTTGAACCGTTTTATCCACCACAAAAAATAAATATTGACAGCTAACAATAGAAATGCTTTGTTTTTTTTTTGTTTTGTTTTTTTTCAGGAGATTTCTTCTGTCTCTCCTTGACATCTGGGTTTGTCCAGTTGAGATACAATTTAGGTGATGGCACCCATGTTCTGCAGTCAATCCGGACTGTGGACCTGCGTGGCAGGAGATGGCATGTGGTGAAGGCTGGCCGAACCGGTCACCAAGGCTTCCTCAGCCTGGACAGCGAGGAGGTTAGAGAAAACAGGACTGAGGGGATGACTACACTCGATGTTGCAACTAACATATTTGTCGGAGGGGTGTCCACTTTGAGCTTTGTCTGCCCTGAAGCAACTGAGCATGAACCAATGAGCTTCACCGGGGGCCTGCGAGAACTCATAATCAATGGTCGAGAACTTGAGCTAACAGAGACAGGAGCTATTGGTGGAGCAAACATCGAGGACTGGGACGGCACAGCCTGTGGATACAAAGTGTGTCATAACGGAGGTCAATGTAAAGCTACAGGGGCTGACTCATTCATATGTACATGTCCGTCATTATGGACTGGATCTCAGTGCAACAAGTCTGTAAGCTGTGTAAACAACAACTGCAGGCATGGCTCGATATGTGCTCCATCTCCATCTACTGTGCTCTCCTACAGCTGCATTTGTCTCTTAGGATGGGGAGGAACACATTGCGACACTAGACTGTCCACAGACATATTCAGGTTTGTTGGAAACTCTCACATTAAATACAAAGATCAGAGGTTTAACACAAGAAACCTGAAATTCACACAGGTTTCGTTTAGTGTCTATGCCAGTTCAAGTGACGGTTTGATAGTGTGGCTAGGGATGGCCGAACAGGAAGATGATGACTACCTTTCAGTTGGACTTGAGGAAGGAAATCTGAAGATTGCAGTTAATCTTGGAGAAAGACTTACCCTTCCAGTAACTTTTAGAAATCACAATTTCTGCTGTAGAAGATGGCATAACGTGTCTTTAAGTCTTAACCGAACTGTTATTCAAGCGTTTCTCAACAACGAGGAAATCCTGTTTGAAGATTTGGACCCATTTGAGAGATATGTAGCCTTAAACTCGGGGGGTGTGGCTTACTTTGGCGGGTTTGAATTTTACAGAAATGTATCGGTGGTCACCTCTGGGATATTTTCAAAGGGTTTTGAAGGAAGTATTAGAAATGTGTTTTTGTTCGGAGATGGGAACCCAGTGCTTTTTCACAAAAACAGTGAAGGCTTTAATATTTTTGAAGGCACTGAATGATAGTAAAACTCTTAACTTTGGATATCTACAACTTTGGATATTTATTGAAGACCGTATGTAGTTTTGTAGCGTAATAGTGATTTAACCGAGTTGCATTCAAAACACACAAAAAAAATTATGAATAAATCATATTTATGAAGAATTTGAAGTTCTCTATTTCACTTTATTTATATTTTTTTGTCCTGGTAATAATTTAGCATCTTTCCAGAGATTGGCCATTCATGCACTCACTGGTCATTTTATTATGCACACCTTGCTATTCATGGGTTGAACCCCTTCTATTACATTAGAACTGCCTTAAGTGGCATAGATTCAACAAGCTGTTAGAAACATTCCTAGGAAATTTGGACATAATAGTATAACACAATTCCTAAAAATTTGTAGGATGAACATTCAGGTTTGAACTCTCCCGTTCCACCACTTCCTAAAGGCGACTAATGAGGAGTTTGGAGTTCAGATAAATCCACTTTTAGAAACTATTTTAGATTATGTAAACTTTGTGGCATGAAGTATTATCTTGTCAGCAGTACTTATCAGGACTGGACATGGTTGGTAACATTAACCAAGCAGGCTGTTTGATTCTCAATTGTCAACATAGTATTTATACAAGACAGGTTGGATCAATGGTTTTGTGGTCCTGCTGTGTTGCAGCTCAAACTGAGACGAACATCAAATTATTGTTCTGTTACTATCCAATTTTGGTGAGGCTGTTTGAATTGTCACCCGTTTCCTCTTCTTAGGCTGACATGCCTGATCTGGTCTTCTGCAGCTGTAGCCCATCTGCTTCAAGTTTCAATATGCTCTGCATTTAAAGACTGATTAATTTACCTGGACCAGATCCAGATACGGAGGCCTCAGTCCTCGACGTGGCCGTCGCAGGTTTGAGGCCCTGTCTTATGACCACTCCTCACAACCCATTTTCCTGTCTGACCACTATCAAAGACCAAAGCTGGAATCTTAAATGTTCACCTGAGAAAAACTCTGCATTGACTGGTTACCACCATCAAGGTAGAACAAGGCTACAAAATGTTATGGTTTTAGTAATGTAAATATTGTCTGCCAAACTGTGGCTTTGGGCTTCAAATCCTGTTTTCTCTGGTATTACAAAGTAAAGCATAGTCCCTCCCTTAAATGTTGCAATGATTTAGCCAAATGCTGTTCAGTTGGTTGACAAAAAAACTTCTGCTGCTGCTACTTTTTCCTCAATTGCAAGAAATATAAAGTCAGCTGTGGGCAAATACTTCTGCCTGTGAACACCACCAAATGTATGGTGTGGAAACTAAAGGACTGCCACCCATCACTCTTTTCAGGGCAACACTGTTTTAATTGGTTTTAAATAAAAGCAGATCATGCTATTCATTTTTTTAAACGTGTGTTAACACTTGTATATTTTTACTGAACATAGCAACTTAAAAAAAAGACCCAACTTTGATAATTACCAATACAAAAGGATTAGTTTTATTATGAACTGTACATAAACACACGGTGCAAAGGCACACATCTCTAGTGTATATTACAAGCCAAAATGTACACACTTTCTCAACCGAAAGCTTATAAAACATTGAAGCAGTTTAAAAGAAATTAAAATAGGAAATAAAGCACAAAGCTGCTGTTTAGATTTTCCGTAATTAAATATTGTGTTAAACATTCAAGCTAAAATGTGGAGCTCATCTTATGTTCTCCGTTCGCCCACATTGTTGCATGTGACCGGGAGACTGATAGTACAGCAGTATAATATAAACAAGATACAGAAGAGATAAATCGTTAAACCATTCCAGTATTCTTTTGTTGGTCTGAATAAAAAAAAAAACAGCTGGGATCTCATTTGGCTGCACCATTAATAACATAAAATGGAACTTCACTGTTGTATAAAATAATTTTATCAATTGCCAGTGTAGAAAAGTGGCATGTACCAGCCATGTGATCAACACGCTTCAAGTCCTTAAGAGCTCAAAACACTCTTTAGGCAGGATTTAAAACAAACAAAAAAAAAAAAACAAAGCAACAGTATTACGACGAGTAGCTGTCTTTTGAACTTCTACGTCCGTTCTCGTAGTCAGAGTCCCGCCTGTGCCTGTGTCTGTCCTTGTGATGGCCGCTGTAATCGTTGCTGTGGTGCCTCTCTTTCCTCCTCTCGCCGTGGCGGTCTTCTGAGTGGCCGTGGTGCCTGCTCCTCTCCCTGTGCTTGTCGTCGTCGCCGTACCTTTTCTCCCGCTCCCTGTCGTGGTGCCGGCTCTTTTTCTCGTGGTACGAGTCCTTGTGGTAGCTGTGCCTCCCGTAGTGGTCTCTGTCTTCGGTGTTTCGCGGCCTCTCCCAGGGGTCGGTGTAGCGCTCGTTTAGAAGTTTCTGGTCTCTGGCCCCAGATGATAAATGGCTGGTCGGCTCTGAAAGGCTTTCGGGATGCGGAGGAAGGGCCTCTGAAGTGCCGTCCTGATCTCCCTGCATGTTAACATTCTGGTCTTCTGTGTTCAAGTTGGATATAGTGTTAGAAGTCGTGGCACCTAAGTTGTTACAGCTGCCAGAGACTGGCTCAGAGGCTTCTGTGTTTGACCATTCTTGATGTCCTTGGACTTCGGGAGGATTCGGATTTTGACTAACTGCAGCACCAGGATGACTCGGGCTTGGATCTTCCTTACTGGGAAATGATTTACAAGTGGGTTGATTTATTTCTTCCAGCTTGTGCCTGGCCTGCGAGAGCTGCAAATATCCTTGGTGAAATGGTAACAGTGGATCTTTTTTAATACTGCTTGACACGGGGACTGGTTTAGGACCTGAAACATCAGGAAGGCAGGCTTTCTCCTTTTGTAGCACCATTGTTTTATCTTCGTTCTCTGAGGAATACGCTGAAGACTTTTTCAGTATTCCACTTAAAGGAGCTTTTGAGCTGTTTGTGTGATCTGCAGTAGCCTGGGATTCTGACTGCAGCGGCGAATTCCCTTCACTTGTTTCCTTTTCAGATTCAGACAATGGGCCAGAGCTGCTTTTGTTTGCTGAGGCAGAACCGCCGGTTTCAGTGCCACTCGGATATGCCGACATGCTCACCAGGAACGCTTCAGTCGATACATCTGGGGGCTTATCTTTTAGTGTGATTGATGTGTGATGGACCACAACAGGAGAGACTTTTCCCGAGGAGGTGTTGGAAGCAGACGCGTTAGACGGACACGGCGGCTCCGGTTCAGCTCTAACAGATTTAGTTTCTTTCTTCCTGATGAGAAAACGAGAAGAGGCACCAGCTGTCGGACCCTTTGAGTCACTGGCTGATGCATCCGTTTTGGGAGCAGGCTTGGTCTTCGGGGTGTCGTGTCCTGTTGTCGCGGGTTTATCTCCGACATCTGGCAGAGGAGGTAATTCCCCTCCCCATCCCACTAACACACCTGGAAGAAAGCGAAGCGGCTTTTGTGCCTCCTGGTTCCCTGGCTCCTCTGCCGCAGCCGGTTCTTCAGAGGAATCGGCAACAGGCTCGTCTTCGTTAGTATCGAGGGGTTTTTCCACCTCTTTTTTGAGGGAAGCGGTCAGAGAAGACAGGAACAATTTTTCCTCCTCCTCAGTGGTTCTTGTGACTTTCGTGGTTACTGTGATGGGCTTGGTTTCTGGGACAATCCTCGTGGATTCATTCACGTCCACATTGAGGAAATCTCTTTTTGGTCTCTGGCGAATGATGAGTCCAAGGAGGAGATTGGAACGGTTGCTTTCCAAACCTATCAGAGATATCGATTATTTCGAAGTGTTGCATGAGTAAGTTCACAAAATAAAAACAAGACAATTACAAACGCTCTCTTGCCCTAGTTACCTGGCCCGTCAAAGGGA
Organism: Poecilia mexicana; assembly: GCF_051168715.1. Taxonomy (NCBI): domain Eukaryota; kingdom Metazoa; phylum Chordata; class Actinopteri; order Cyprinodontiformes; family Poeciliidae; genus Poecilia; species Poecilia mexicana. Next base: position 19,019,572 of record NW_028263384.1, on the reverse strand, counting down.
ACAAGCTGATGAGGAACTTTTTCTGTGGCACCAAGGGGAATGAGATACATATCCTTCACTTGTCGCAGGTTATTGGATACGACCCCAAAACGCCTACGGCTGCTGAAGTAGGCATAAAGAAGAGTATAGGAGATCTCATCTTCTTCTGTCTCCGGGGAGAAACGAACCAGGCACACCTCCTTTAATGAAACAAAGTCCATGTGTTGGTTAAAAAAAACAACAACATTTAATTACATTATAAATTATTGCATAATTAAATTAGGCATCCACGTTAAGTCAGGCCACAGCTTCTGACCCATTAAAAAAAAACACCAGTCATTTTTGTTTTATTGAGCGTTCAGCTGGTGAAATATGAAAATGTTGGCAGGCAATTTGGCATTCTCAGAAAGAAAGTAAGGATCTACACTCTCAAAGAATACAAATAAAAACTGCTTTTTTTGGTAAAGCTAGTCACTACCTGCACTAATCGTTAATATAAGATGCTGAAGGAACTTTAAAATGTCATCTCTGCAATAATTTTGGCTTTGTCCTAAATAACTAAAGATGGTGTTTTATGGGAACAGGACTGCTCTCCCACACACAGCATGACATAACTGTGATTAATGAAAGCCATTAATGACCGCTCATAGCAGAAAAGCTAGGAAAAATATTTCTTGAATCCCACTAATTTCTGTTCAGTGTGTCTCTGTGATTTACTTATTTTTCCTAATAACTTTGAGTCTGTAAAATAAATGTTAGGTGCAGAAAAAATTTGGAATCCAACTTAGAAAACTTCTATATGAAGTAAAATCCTTGACGTTTCATCCACGTCCATCAAGATACTTAAACTAAATTAATTCAGGTGGAGATTGCTACCTCATATTTTAGCTTTTGCTCGATTCTAAAGGAAGAAAAAATGCCCAATACTCACTTTTGTCCCAGTTGCCCGAATCTTCTCTAAATAGTCCCAGACTGTTTGAGGACTTATCCTTCCACCAACCTGGATGCTGTCTGGAAGGTCCTATTGAGACAAAAAAAGAAAAAAAGAAAAAAAAAGGCATTTAACGCAGTACAAACCAACAAAATTAGAAACGCAAATTTACCAGATTTTTAAAAACTGTTTAAAGACTTAAAGCTATTTACTGGTGTTGAGACGCTTTACCAACGTCGAGAAAGAGTCGCATGCTGTTAGACAAAAGGTTCATTGTAAAGAGCTATATTTTTGATTCTGTTAGACACTAAGGTCCATTCCTCAGAGAAACAGAAACTTATCAGGGACTCAGAGACATGGTGTGATTTCAGGGAGTGTCTTCAGTCCATATAATCAGCTACCCTCCTCCTTCTCCTCAGACGCTGCACAGACTTTTTTTTTTTAAACTCTTCTCGAATGTAATGGTAAAATCGTCTCCTTTCAGCGCTGAAAGTGAATAAAATAAAGTCTGAATGCTTTTCTTGGCTGATTTTATGCTCCATGTGTCAATACAAATTATGATTCATCAATCAGGATTTTCATTCTCAACACTGGATACTTAATTTTTATTTGACAAAGTAAAATTGTGTTGCTTTTTTTAATTATTATTATTTTACAGTATTAAAATTCTAAGCAGTGCAAGGACGCTGCAAGTATCTGGGTCACGTCTCTGCAGTTCTTGTGCCTGCTTCACAGGTAACAGCCACTTACGGTGCAGTCAAACGATTTGAGCCTTTCTGACTTTTTTTTTTTTTGTGTGTGTTGAAGTTACTCCCTGAGTGTTGTTGAGCTGTGTAAGAGGCGCACAGCTGCTAATCCAGACACTTCTCACAGGCTGCACCTGAACGCCTATTTCCAACTGCACTTCGCTGTAGTGTTTACTTTTTACGAGAGAATCTGAACATGCTTCTCCGCATCCACTCTACCTCCGATAAGTTGTCCAAAATGCCTGAGACGGGAAAAGCTTTTGTCACAAGTTTTGCCACCGAGTGCATGTGAATGAATCCTCGCCACAGGGACTTCAAGTTGGAAAGGAAAGCGGCTTCTTCATCTCTTCCAGCCACGTGATCTGACCTGCAGCAAAAAAAAAAAAAAAAAAAAGTGAGAAAAACTTGCAAGAGGCAAAGTCATACATGTGAGGTCAAACAGTGCTTCCCACCTTGCTTCAAAGCCTGATTTGGCATTTCTGAAGCTCTCCTTCAAAACGGTGAGGTGCAGGTCGTCGTCGACTGGAGGCGGCGGCGTGCTCTTCCCCTCCTCTGATTTAGCTGAATGCCTCCGTACCACTGTGGTTGCAACTTTAGCCACCTTGGTTTGGGCCTCTTCCACTGGGGGCGCCATACGACCTTATAATAGAAAATACAATACGCCGAGTTGGATGGTTGGAATGCTAACTTGATTTGTAAGATCACAATCAGAAAAATAATTTCTTACCTGTGCAGATTTTGCAATGCAGATCGAATAAGTGAGACTTGTGTTGACTTGTAGTGTCTTTCTCAACCTTTGTATTCTCTTCTTTTCTTTCCGGGGCTTTGGGGGGTTCTGGTACTTCTTCAGTCACTTTAGGGAGAGGCTCAAGCTAAAAGCGAAGAAGAAGAAGAAAAAACAACTCAGGGTGTATCATTAAGCAGCTTTTGGCCATGTTTAAGAAAAAGAAAAATTATTTTTGCTTTAAACTTTGGCATTTACCTCTACAGGCTCCGGTGCTTTCATCGGCTCCTGGCTCTCGATTTCAATTTCACCTTTGTGGGTAATCTTAGTAATGGGTCGTCTTTCCACCTCTCTTTGCTCCTTTTCAATCATCTCAATAGTCTAAAACAGAAGAAACACATTTCAGTTTTTTCCCCCCCCCTCTTACAAATGCAAGCATACTTCAAGAAAACTGACCAAACATATGTAAACTTTCAACATAGAGTAAAAATGACCTCTTGAGATTCACTTCTAAGTTCAAAGCTCAACAAGAAGGCCAGTACAAGTCGTCCGTGTGCGCAACAAACAGAAAACATTAAGAATCACATACGTGTCTGTTCTCTCTCTGTCGCCAGGCAGCCAACTCTTTTGAGGCCAGCTCCTCCGGACTCATTCGAATTAAGTTACCAGGAGAAATTTCCCCATTGAGAACCCTTTTGAACAGAACCTGCAAAAGGAAACAATTACAAATTACTAAAAGCAGGTGGTATGTAATGGCAAACATTTGAATTAAGCCTGGCATGAATACGCACTTACATTATTTTTTGTATCCTTTAGGTTAAACATCAAGCTTCTGTACTTGTTCTTGTATTTGTGGTCAGTGTCTTTATAAAGTTGAAACAGCTCTCTTTCAGTCTTCTTGGCAACCTCAGAGGCTCTCTCCTCTGGGATGTCGAGATCTGAATCCTTCAACCTAAAATGAACGAGATGTCAGTTATTTAGAAAATACGCAGATCTTCTGAAAAGTTCTGCATGTTCAGCAAGATGCGCTTCTAGACAAATAGTTGTTACAATTTCTTTCAGCTAGAATATATAATGTAAAATTCAAAAACTGAGCAGAAGAGGGAGAAGTGTCTTACTTTGAGTGAGACTTTTAATTTTATTATAATTTAAATGTACCTACACGGATTAGGTAAACAGCTGGTTCTTTTCAGACCCAGCATGACTCAGGTGCTTATATCCACCCTTATATTATATACACCACTTCATAACATTTTCTAATATTCAGATAACCACTGAAATCTTCATTAACTAAACCTTTTTTATATCTTCAGTCTCTGATTGCGGAAGAGATGGAAGTATTGACATGAGAACAATTTGCTTTTATTTACGTAAACTTGCAATTTTACACACAGTTTAAGTAACAAGCATTTTATTGCAGGCAATATTAAAATATCTGGGTATAAATTCCTTTCAATGGTGCTTAGCACTTTCTTGCAATGTGGAGTTTGTAGTTAACAATATACACATTTAAGACAGTTAAATATATTTTATGAAAAAAAAAATAATCTGGGTACATTTAAAACTTTATAATAAGACGTTGCAAAGTTTGTGATGTGACCCATAGTTTCTGCAGAGAATAGCAGTAGAAAATAGCACACAAGTGGTTGTATTTGAAACACTGAATGTAACTAGACAGCCTGCAAGAGAGAAATGACCCCGAGGTCACCCAGATATTGGGTTTTAAGGGGAAAGTCTGACACACATTGCATCACTTCTTTGTTAATGCTGTGGAGCTAAGGGTCTCCCCTTTTCGCTCCTGACAGCGCGCACACAGAGATGTGAGGTCAAAGGGTTGATTTGTGAGAAAGTGAGTCGTCATGGAAATACGATCAGAAAGGATGAACAGTTGGATTTACTTCTAAAATATACTGACCTCTGTGTGAGAATTTCTCTCAGGGAATCACGCACACTTTTCCTGATTGCCTCCACAGACACGGGTTTCTTCGAAGTCAAAGACACAGCCTTGCTTTTAGATTCATGTTTGGACAGACTACCTGCGAGGAGAGAATGTAAATATGATCAGCCTAGGTGATAAATATTAAATGTTAAAACTGTGAGTTACCAAAAAAAAATATGTCAAAGGATTATCAAATTTAACTTCAGCAGAAATTTCAGCAACAACTATTTTAGTAATTGTTTATTCTATCAAATAATCTAACAATTAATCAGATTTTTAAAAAATTTGAACATTCTGCAGATTTTTTTATTTCACCACTTAAAGATTTGTATACACTATTAGAAACATATTAAAACAATACTGCTTTTCTAAATAAGAAATAAGCATTTTATCGCCCAAAATGCAAAAACATAGCATTCCTTTTATAAATGCTTCACCATTTGGAGTAAAGGTTGCATCAGCAACATGTGAAAAGCTCAGCTCTTTCTGCTTGACTTAACAGCAATACAGTGTAGAGCTAATCTGTTGAGGAATTTTTCAATTAATGAATTAATAAGTAGAGAACAAAAGTTGCTTAATTGAGTTTTTTATTCATTTATTTGCAACATTTAAACTAGGTGAAGCTAAAGCTATGCCATTTGAGGAGTTCTGTGTAGAACACATTTAAAGTTTTTTTTTATTATTTATTTTTTTTACCTTAAATGCAAAATTTATATGTTTATACAATTTTGACTTAATTACTTCTCTGAGTGTTGTTCTTTTAGTAAATTGAATTTTTTTTAAGCCTGTTATTCCAGTTAATAATTAATGGATTACTAAATATGTTGAGTAGTAAGTTAATAATTGATTCATCACAATTAATCTGATAAATTGTTCTAGTCCTAATTTCAAGCATCAAAAATCAAGCCAAAATTATGAATAAAATTAAAAAAAATATATATATATATATTAAAAAAACATTTTAATTAAATGTATATGACTGAAAATAGCCAAAAAAAGTAAGTATTTTAGAAATGAAATGGTCTGCAAAGGTGAATCTCAAAATTATTTTCTATTAATAAAAACGTGCTTTTGATCAAATATGCAAGTGCTTAAATTCCTCTCATGTATGTCTGGAAAACACCCCTAAAGATATATACATATATAAAACAGAATAATATTTATAAAAAATAAAACCAACTACTGCAGAATGCTGTTCCACGTCAGTGTCCGGTAAATATTTTGGATATTCCTACAGGGAAGCTGAACCAAGGAAGCCTTCTGGCCTCAAGGCCAACATAATAAAGTTAAAAACAGAACTAGACAGAAATATTTTTTTACATTCACCAGCTGCTATCCGCACCTGTTTTATGAGCTGCTTCTTTGACATCTGCAGACTGTCTCCTTTCTGTCTCCTGTTTCAAAATAAAAAGAAACGAAGTGCATTAGATATACTACTTAGACAATTCATTAAGACAAACAGAACAAACTGTGCATTAAAAGAAAAGTCCCCAGTGACACAGAAAAGCTAGTAGATTTGGTAGGTGAGATTAGTGTGTGAGAAACTGAATGCGTGAGTGGAATGTGTTATTGAGACACCTGAGTGAACACCTCTCGTTCAGCCAGCCAAAGTAAAAACAAAAAAAGAACAAACCCTTACATAGTGGAAACACTGGCTATGATTAATAGAGGATGAATTAGCTGGGGAAACAAACATCTTAGTAAAATAAAACCAGATAAATTAAAAAAAAAACAAAAAAAAAAAACAAAAAAAAAAAACTGATTATTTAACTGAGACCTCCCAAACAACTTCTGCTTACCTTCCTTACTGGTCTGACGCCCCCTGATGCGAGCGACTGGGACGACCCTGGACGGGGTTTTTGAGGCGGCTTATGATCCTGCACTTCATGAGCTTCTGGCTTGGCCTCTGCCGAGGGCTCAGGATCCACCTTCTTACTTTCCTCCTCACAGCATTTTAAGCACACATACATCTGGTCCTCCTCCTCCATCTCGCGCACTTTGGCAAGGTCGAGACCGACGCAGTCGCCATGGAACCAGTCATCACAACGCCCGCATCCGACCATGAACCTAAGCGAAGCATAAATGTGTTTAAAAAGATGATTCTCGAAACCTGAATTCAGGTATTGTACATGTCATATGTAGGTAGAGAGCAACACTCACATGTTATTATGGTGTTTTTTACACAACCCACAGCAGTTGTTTCCATCCCAGACGCTCTCAGTGTCAGCAGGCTGCTCCTCAACTGTTTCCTTCTTTGCAGGGGGGGCGTTATCTGGAACAAACAGCTCTGGCTCATCCAAAGAGATGCTCCTCGAATTCCTGCTTTTCTGTTTCTGGAAAATCTTTTCAGGCTTTTTGGCTTTCTCCTGTCCTCCATCTTGAGTTTTTAGATAATTGCCTGGATTTTGGTGGTGATGCTCAGCTTTTGCGATATTGTGAGGATTATTTTGCCTAGCTGCTCCCTGATGATCGCCAGCGCGATTAGCCGCTACTGGTATCTTCTTTGCAGCCGAGCTGGGTGTACCTGGTGATTTTGGCTTCATTTTATCTTCGCCTCCGCTGTGCAGCTTCTGAACTTTAGCAGCGGGCTCACTGTGTGTGTTCTCTACGTGCCTTTTCAAAGGAGAAGCATCTTGTTTGTCCTTCATAGACTTCATTTTGTGCAGGTCTTCTCTGGTTTTGGATGGCTTGTCTTGGGTCGTTTTATGCTCCTTATCCGTGTGGCTTGTTTTGGATGAACCCAACTCCTTGTTCTTGTTCAGTGCTGCTCCTTGTTTAGGCTTCGGTGGTGTTTTGGCTGCAGTTTGAAGCTTTTCCTTACCATCAGTCTTATCTTCATCAGCCATGTCTTTCTGAATGCTAAGTGGATGTTTGACGCCGTCCTTTCCCTTATGGAATGGCCTTTTCTTTTTTACTGGACTCTTCTTATCTTCGGGTTTCACCTCCTGTGTGGAGACTGTTTCTATTATTGTCCCGTTTGACGTCTGCACGTCGTTCGGGTTTACGTACGGGCCTAAACCGAGATTTGCATCATCAGGTAAGCTCTTCTCCGTTACATCAACGGCCGACGCATTTTCTGGAGCTGGGGTTTCTTGCACTGGATTCTGTATGCAAACAGCACCTTCTGGCAAAATGGCCATGTCGATGTCGCCACCATAAGAGAAGCCGTCCTCGAAGCACGCCGGCTCACCCATGTCGAGGCTGTGCGTGTATGAGGGCCCGGGAAGCAACTCAATTTTAAATCCGCCAATTGTGACAGTGAGCCGTCTCAATTCGACTGTAGGATTCAACCACAGTCCACTGTCGAGATCGCTGATGTTAATGCGCCCCCCCAGAGTCAACTCTTTCTTCTGCTGTGCGCCTCTAACTCCTTTCTCAATGAGAAAAGACTTGCTGAGCCATTTGCCGCGTCTCCTTCCTGGTCGTCCTCTGATTAAGGTGTTCTTGGACATCCTTGGCTGTTTGACACTTCTATGATCTGAAGCAGAAGGAACACAAAACAAATATGACTCCTTGTCTTTTAAGCAAATTTCTACATGCTAAAAAGCTCTCTAACGACCAAACACTTAAAGAACAAACTTTTCCCTGTGTAAAACCGTCCTTTGTGGGAAGGGTTTTCACAGCAGATTAGTTAATAAATTTGTAAACAATTTTCTCGCTGACTGTTATGAGCTGGACATAATATCTATATGCAGTTTTTCTAAAAGGATTAAATTGGCATCGGAGATGCACCAATCAGAGAGTTTGTGGTCTACCACTGAAATGGGGACCTGTTGACTTTAGTCTTTCCAATAAAGAAAATGTTTTCAGTTTACTGTCTTAATAAAAAAAAAAAACATCAACTAAAGAAAGAAGTATTTAAACTTGTGTGAACAAGTCGCAAAGATTTATGCTTTATGTTCCGTGTCTGACAGAGGTTAAAAGTTCAAATAATAAAATAAAGCAGCATTGCGTATCACAGCTAGGTTTTGTGTTGTTTGATGAAGCTCTCATATCTGGAGTTCTTCTGTTTTCTCAATAACTATTAGTGTAAAAATTTAACTAATTTCTACTAAATATTTGCATAAAAACAAACATTTTATAGACTCAAACGACGATGTTGAGCAGCAGACTGTCCATCGACAGCAGCCTTCCTTATCAAACCCCGTGTATATCTAAGCTTAAAAATAAACTACCAATTCTAAAACAAACAAACATCTATTGAAATAACTGAAGCAATCTACAATTTATCAGATCACTAGGTACATTTTTCTTTTTCAGAGTCCAACAGCAAATTTTTAGTTTCCGGCCAGATGATCACCGCTCAATCATGAAATTTCTTTTTTTGATCACCAGATGATTTTTTTGTTGCGTTTCCAATCAACATTTCACCTAACATTAAATGACTCCCTACTTACCGTAGTCTAAACTGTTGGGATGTTTCTTCTGCTTGCCAGTGATTTGTTTATCCTGTGAGGTCTCAGCAACATTCAGTTCACTAGAGAGGCCTGCAGATTCTGAATCCCTACGCGGACCTACAAAAACCAAAGAGGAAAGAATCTAGCTGCTCCTTATGCCGACGTAAAGCGCGAGTAAACTACAACTGAATTCTAAATGCTGACTTTTTGAATGACAGTGACAAATATTACTGGCTTTTTATTGTGCTTAAAACAAAGTCTTGATCTACACATACTGCTGACAAGGCTTGGGCCTGTCAAAGATATCAAAATAGAATAATATTCGCAAAAGCCCATTTCAAAACTGCTTATATTTTCTAATATATTATTCGTAATGTTAAAAAAAAAGAGTATATTATCAATTAATTCAGCTGAGCTCCTTTTCCACCTGCAGCTGCACAGTACAGGTCAGCTGGCTAAAGAAAGGCTACTAAACTTTTTCGCTCTCTTCCCTCTTGCAATAAAGGCAAATTTAGCAGCTTCTGAAAAAGACAAGCAGTCATGTGGTGTACAATAAAGGAGCTAAATCAATCACTCTTATTATGATAATACTATATTAAAACTACTTGGAAAGGTATGAGTTCTGCTAAGCACCCGGCTGCAGGCTAACATTCCAATAAACCAACCAGCTAAAAGCAACTGGATATACTTGTGTTTCTCTATAAAAACAAAAAAATGCAAAACAGTGCAATATTTTGCATGGTTACTTAAAAATTTTGACATTTTCCCCCCTTTAATCTACGTATTAAAATCAAAATAAACATATGTTATAGATGACATTATCACTGTAATAATCAATGTGTTTTCTTAGCTTCAGGAACAGTTGTTGCTTTTCTGTTTTGAACAAAAACAGAACAGCAGTCATGCAATGCAGTTTTGTTTCTTTGCCATTTTTTGCTACTGTGAAACTATTAATTTAACTCAACGTTATCAAACCGGGTCTCGCACCAGCAAGTGCTCTTGTGTTGATAAAACAAGGCCTATGTACACACAGCTGGTTACCATGAGGATCTTTCAAAAGCATCTCAGTGTTTGAACTCAGGTCAAACTGGCTTAAAAATTAACTAAGCAAAACCAGCAAAGAAAAAAAAAATCTTTACAGATATGTTTATTAAACTTGTTTTTAAAGATTTATAAAACGAGTGAGAATTCTACATTTTTGTTTTTAAAGGCACAAACCCAAAATCTAGACAAGATCATTTTTCTCAACTTTTTTATTTTTTTATTTTTATGTTTTGGCTTTGGACTTACTTGTTGAGCCAGCAATGTGAAAAGCAGGATCTTCATTTTCCAGCAGATTGAACTGAGTGCTTGCACCTCCAAACATGGGGTCTTTGTCACTGAGCATGTTCTTTAGAGAGTCTTCCAGTTTGGATCCTGTCCCAAACTCATTACTGGCTTCACATTCCAAATTCTGATTCAATGTTACGGACTCATCCAACTGGTCACTGGGTATCAAATGGTTAAAGGTGTCCACAATATCCATGAATGCTGCTGCCTTCCTGAATCAAAACGGCAAACACACAGTATGAATAAGTGGCAGGAACTAAAATACTACATTCCTAATGTTAAGAAAACCGTCAACAAGGCTTTAATCATGTATACTATTAATACTTACACATTTTTTTTCCTTTTCCTTGTAAAAATCATACCTGATATTTGTTATTGTGATTTTTATTCAACAAAACCATGTTTGATTTGCGCAAAGATAGGGACATTGATTAAATTAAGCAAGCAGGGTGTTCCATAACATTGACAAATACATATGTACCGAAGAGTAACTGATCGATTTGATATGTCAGTGTCTGCTTGTTGAACTTGTGTATAATGAAGATTTCATCATAATTTATACATTTATTTTCAGGATTTAACTACAAATTTTAATTAGAAAAGAAATGCCGAATGTTACTTTTGTTTTAAAGCAGAATGTTTTACATTTAACTGTGCAAATATTCCACAGCAAATATTACTTTTTCTCTGAATAAAAGGTCTAAAGCAAGTCACGTAAAATGTAAATTAATCTAGTAGGACTTTCAAACACTGAACACAGTACAGTATACACATAATCACGGTTTTATTTTAAAATTTTAATATCGTTTCAGCTGCAATTGTTTGCTTCAACATAAGAATCAGGATGCATTTGCTAACTTTTGTAAGCAAATGAAAAATTAAAATTAAAATTAAAAAAAAAACTGAGCCAACCAAACTTTATGTTTTGCTACTGCGAGTTGCTCAACATCTGGCTAAACTTGCTCATGTTTACTAACAGAGATTGCAAACAACAATCTAAATACGAGTTGTGGTATTTATCTGCGAATTCAACTTGAGAACTCTTAGTGGTCAATTTGTAAAATGGGCTAAACGTAAGGCGACGGATGACGTGTATCCAATATTTTCTGGTGAACAGCCGCAAAGACTACACATCATGCAACAAGCCACATTTAAACAGCCTGTGCGCCATAAAACAAGACGGGAATCTGATTGGTTAAGGCTTGTTTTCATTAAGGCTAAGCTAAAATCCACCCATAAAATTTACAATCAAAACAATGCCTCACTGAATCAATTAAAGCGTGTTAGCAGGCTAGCAGGCTAGCACTGCAGGACAACAATCCGCTTTAGAACGCCATCATGGATGCTAGCATGCTTTACTTTTAGGGGGAAAAAATATGCCCCTACAGTAAATCGCTGTCACAAACCTTACCACCACTCTTTGCTTCAAAGACGTCGGGTGCCTTACAATTCAAAACATGGATTATTTATGACATATATTTTGAGCTAAACTTGGAGCTAAATCTCCGAAACGGCGGCAGCTAGGTAGCTTTAGCACAGGCCTTGGCTATCAAGTTTGTTTGTAGCCCGAATATTGATACGAGGCCGTTAGAAGATCTCGATCACGTGCATGTTGTGATAGACTTGCAGTTGGGTTATTGTGAATGATTGGTTTGTGTGTAGCAGACTCACCTCTCCTGTGCCGCGATAACGTTGCCCACTCGTATAAGGTTACATTCTAGCACAGCTGCACCCAGTAACTTCCTCTAACGGAGCCGTCATTCGTCCCGCTGCTGCAAAGCTCCTGACAGGCGACTACAGTGGTCACGTGGTTTCTGTTTACGGACAGCAAAGAAGCTCATTCTCCAAATATGACGGGCATTATCCCTGTATTACTTTGCGGCGTTACTATATTCAAAGTTATACTTTCAGTATATTTATATTGAAACTAATTGAAACTAAATAGTGTCGGTATGGCGGGGTTGACATGCACAGCTACAAACTTTAAGAAACAACAGTTTGGATAATCTAAAAGTGAGAATTTATTGTTTGAATGGTTGAAATTAATGGATTAAAATAAACAGACGCCATTTGACATAGACATCAGTTATTTAGTAGAATTTTTCAGGTCAGATTTCTACCAATCCTATTGGACAGTGCCTTGTTTTAATACTTATTTTACTAATATTTTGTTTATGACATTTTTAAAAGCTTTTGTTGAGTATTAGAGCAATGGCTTCCAGTTAGGTCATTAGTTTGGGTAAATGAAATCAATCAATGTACTTTATAAATCCCAAAGGGAAATTCACATTTCAGGACAACCTGTCCAAGAACACGTGGCATATTACAGAATTTCTTCCGTAGTTTACTTGGAAAAAAAATCTCTTAATTTAATACTGTGCTTGGTAGTTTTATTCCACACTCAGCCCAGATACTTAAGTAAACTATTTCCCTTGTGTTTAGAAAGCTTGCATTTTAAATTTGTTGCAAAAATATACTACATAAAATAAACATAGCTATCAGTGGTATTGTTTTATTAATATAAAAGATTGCTTTATCTAGTAAGTTTTTAAATAAGAATTGAAAATTTGGTCTTTATGTATGTAAAAGTTCACACTTTCTCTATTTCTAGTTATGTATGATGTTAGAATGCCACTTCTGAAACATACAAAAGCTTAAGCATTACAAGGCTGACAGCAATGCTCATGACATTTGGAATTATAGGAATGCCAAAAAGTCCTCATGAGTCTATTTTACAAGAGATGTTTTATTAGCACTGGACTCAAATATGTGTTTGACAATAAACAACTTAATGTGTGAAAATATTCTATGAAACACATATCAAGCAATCAATACATTAGTCAATTATAAACATACTTTTCATTAATATTTCTGAAATGAAAGGAAATCCATTTATTTTATTATTGTACACATATTTAATTATAGTCAGTTGTTCACTAATATGCACCGAGTGAAAGAAAAACACTTCTATAAAAGAGAACACACTACTTTTGAAATGCATGTTATTTACTATTCAAAAAAAAAAAAAAAAGAATTAAAAAACCCTTCTTCTACTGGGACAGTTTCTCATTCAGCCTCTCTTCTGGGTTTATGCCAAACCACAACACACCGTCTGCAGCAGCAGCCCAAGCCATCCGCTCGGTGGTGAATGTTGCAGCCCACTGCCCTGATGGAGAAACTACAATTGTGCCACCTGCTCCTTGGACACGATCACCCATGTACTGCAGGGACAACCGTGAGGCATCTGCTACTGATTTTCCTGTGAGAGCAGAAAGAAAATAAGAGAGAACTTATTGCTTGAATAATTGTGTGGTTGTTTAATTGCACTAAAAGTTACGTGAAAAAAATTCCACTTTTTAAAGGATTGGCACAATCGAAAGTTTCACATAAAAAAAAACAGTTCATAAACTGAAAATCACAGCAGTACAAAAAAGCACAGAAATTCATCCAACTAATGTTTGACTACAGGTAAAATCTTACTTTATGCGGTTTGTGTTTTTTTTTGTTTTGTTTTTTTTACCTTGTTCGACATGAGACAGGATGAGTCTGGCCAGAGTCACTTTAAGAATAGATTCTCCATGTCCAGTACATGATACAGCACCACTTGAGTTATCTGCATATCCTCCACAGCCTTATTTACGAGACAAACAAAAATAAGATATTTTTATTCTGTTTGCGCAGAATTTAATGACAGATTATTTTCATTAAAATGTTTAGTGAAAATAATTATGTTCTTCCGGAATTTCAAAATACACCCTACCAATCACAGGAGAATCTCCAACTCTGCCAACCATTTTATTCCTGATGCCTCCAGTTGATGTTGCACATGCAACATTCCCAGCACAGTCCACAGCTACCGCCCCAACGGTATCATGAGCCCTTTCAATGAGAAAAGTTTGTTAACTAAAAAGTAAAACGTGCAGTCAGCATACATGCAGACAGCTAATTTGGAGTTATCTGCCGGATTCAAGGGGATTTGTATGTTGGCCCCAAAGCAGCACAACATATCAAGTTGCAATCGTCTTTGCAAATCGCAAAGGACAGATTTATTGCAATATTTTTAAGGCTACAGATCTGATTTGATATAAAGGACCTTTGGCTTTACTGAAAACAGAATAGACATCCATCGTATAAAAGTTGGATTGAACAGTGCATTAGAAAACTGCATACCATTTAGTGTTGAATTCTTCCATTACTCCTGCAAAGTATTTCTTGTGCTTTTCCCATTCCTTCTTCTCATATTCTGTCACCAGTTTATCAGTGGGAATGGCGTTGATGCCAATGCTTTCTGCAAACTGGTTCGCACCTTTGCCAGTCAGCATTACGTGGGATGTCTGAAAATTTCCACAGCTTATTACATCCTAAAATTCAATTAGCTGATGATAATGTTTGAGTTTTTTAATGTTTAATAAGCGAAAGTATTGAAAGAGTCCTCATCTATCACTAATACTATTTAACTTATGTTCTATTATATTTTTAAAGACAGAAAGAGAACAGAGCACAAGAATAAATAACAAAGTAGAACAAAAAGACCTTCTCCATGACAGCTCTAGCCAGGGACACAGGATTAGCGATGTTTTTTACACAAGACACCGCCCCGCTGGCAAGAGTCCTTCCATCCATAATAATGGCATCCAGCTCCACTTCTCCATCAATATTTAGTGTTGCTCCATACCCTAAAAGGAAAGGTTTGCAAATATTTTGTAATGTGTTTGTACAGAAAGAAAACATAAGATTTTTGCATGTTTTGGCTACTACTTCCTCAATTGTCCACCAGGTGGAGTTGAATGTTAACTCCATAATAAAACACTGTTGATATCCAGCTTTTGTGGCGTTTACCCAGATCTATTACAATCTTTAAAGTCTCCAAACTTCTGAGGGATAAGAGACACTAAAATGTTGAAGATGAATCTTGTGAAAAGGCCAAGAAGCACAAGCTAAGGAATATTACAAATAAAATTAAAATATTACTATCAACACCAGTAGATGGAGACAATGTTCTGATATATCTGGACCGCATAGTAAATGGGTATTGCCATTATAGATGAGTCTTTTAGAGTATTGTAAATTCAAACTAAGCTGTGTAAATTTATCTTGAAGTGACAAATGGCATTTTGTGCACCTGCGTTAAAAGTGGGGTTGTCTTCCAAAGCCCTCACAGCAGCCTCAACAGCATCCAGCGCACTCCCTCCACTTTTCAGGACTGAAGATCCATGGCGTGCTGCTGCTTTTACCCCATCAACAGAGGCAGGGGCCATCTCATCTGGGATGGACCAGGCACCACCGTGAACAACTAACACTGCTGACATCATTAGAGTCCTGCAGGAAAACTGTAACACAGACAAGAATGTCAACATACTGCAAACATTTTCCTGACATTTAATGAGTTACTTTTATATAGCTATGTCTAAATTAAAACTAAACAAAAGAAAATTTAAAAAAAAAAAACATAATTATAATATATTATAATGCCTTTGACTGAAGGCCATAATAAACTAAATTTTAAGCTGACACTAAGAGCAACATTGAACTTTGAAATTTGAACTGAAGGTATGTCATTTATCAACAGACACCAGAAGGAGTTCCGTCCAAATAGGTAACCCATGTGTTTGAGTCAAGATGAAATAACATATAAGCGGGCAATAATATTTAACTGAGCATTTTACAGAGTGAAAGGATACTGGGGAGTGAACTTTTCTTTCTTCAGAAAATAAGAGCAGACGTAAAAAATAATCAGGCCCAACTCTGGCATGCTTTTGACTTATTTTGCATGCACCAACCACACACATTATAGAAGTTAGCATGTGATTCAACCTTTCAAAATTCAACCGTTCAGGAAAGTGGGACTGCCGTTCTTAAAGGAACCGAAAAGAAATTACAAATCGCATGTTAGCGTCAACTATTAAGAACAACAAAACTTTATTTAGCGAAAGTTTTATTTAAAAAAGATTTGCATACACACTAAGAGGCTTTGTGGAATGTAAGTAACTCTGAACAGATTACCTAAAAGGAAATAAAAAAATAAATTTATCTGCACACACTGTGAATGATTGAGGAATTTCTGTATAGGGGGTTTGAGTTATTAGCGCAAGTAAAAGAAACAGCAGGACTAACTGAACAGTATGGCTAACTTTTACGGGGGGTTGAAATCTCTTCAGTTTATAATACGTCTATCGTAAATGTGCAAATACAGATCATGAGAGATAAAAAAAAATGTATACCCCTCAATTTGTTATTTTTAACTCTTTTCGGGATTCAGACATTATGGGAGCGTAACCCCTCTTTCTCTGTGCAACTAGCTTAAATGTTGTTTTAAATGTATTGGTTCACTTTTTTGTCTCTGTACAGTGTGTACAGTGGATGACATAGCGCTGATTTGGAGAGCACTTGGGAGTCTTAGCACTTGTTTTCTTTTCACTACGCACGGTTTGTGAAAGCATGTATTTCACAGAGTGATATGTCAGCGTTCCCTTACCTGTTATGACTTCCAACCTTCTTTCAGAAGAGACGGTCTCCCGACACCAAGAGACAGCGAGGGGTGTTATGCAGAGAAACGCATGCCTGACGAGAATTGCACGACCCGTCGCGGGAACGCGCATCGCTATAAACTCTGGGATATTAGTGACAAAACGGACTGAAATATGACTGACGAAACAACCTTCAAAAATTTTCGTAAAACTTTCATGTTTATTTTCCATGTAAGGCCTAAAAGGTGTATTTTCTTTCGCAGATTATTTGAAGAAAATACGGTTTTGACACCTTTGCCGAGTCGTTTGAGTCGAATGTTTTACACTTAATATTCAAGCTCAAATTCAAAAAAAAAAAAAACTTTATTAATCCCAAAGGGAAATGAAATGTCGTTGTGACTCATTAATTCTTCAAAGGGTTATTGTAGCTTGGAGAGATCTCTTGTAGCGCGGTCTGTGTTACAGTAAATCTGAAGAAGCCTCTGCATTGCTATCCCTATAGCAGAACCTAAACAACTTCATAGATTCTGAAGATACGTTGTGTCAAGTAAATAAGTACTATTTAAAGGAAAAAGACAGCTAAAGAATAATGAGAAGATTTTTCTAAATGTAATAATTTGATCATTTGAATCTTTTCATTTTCAGATTGCATGCAACAGCTACAAGTGGTGTGAAGAACCCAGCTGACACAGACTCTTCCTAAAATTAGCGTGCGGAAAGTACTAGAACGATGTTTCTCAACCTTTTTCGGGCCAGCGCCCCCCCTAGCCTCTATCCAGGTCCCTCACCACTCCCCACCAAAGAAATTGTAGGCAGTTACTATCACTAATGTAGTTACAGTTCTATCCATGTTTTAATGGATAGAACTATTTGAACTTTTTGCAAATAGTTCAAAGTTTAAACTGACATTGTTGTACATCTTTTATCTGGTCATTTTGTGTAATATTTAACAACTAGAAAATGGCACAGAACAAGAATATTTTTCCACTCTGATTGGCTGCTGTTAAGCCTACCAATTTTAAGTTGCATTTTTCGTAGACACCTGTAAAAATAATTTCTATTCCCATGGCTTTTTTGTTCTCTGGGAAATTATTTTTGATGATAAATACATAAACAAGCATAAAAATCAAAACATCTACAATAGTCATAACTCTTCTTCTCTTCAGTGTTTCTGTCGGTTTCTGGTGGTGCAGCTCTTTGCTGCCTTCATGAGAATGGGACATCAGAGTATCATCCATAAAACTTCACCCACATGGCACGCTCACCATCAGTAATCTTAACTCATCACCTGCTGCGCTGCCTAATTGTCATGTGTTTCACATCATGTGTTGATTCCCTGTTTTTATGCCCGTTGCTCCGTTTTATGTCCCGCTTCTCCTGTTTCAGAGTTTTGCGCAATGTGCGCGTCGTTTTTTTTTTTTTTTTTTTTTTTTTTTTTAACCCCCTATGGTGCGAAGCGTTCGGGAAACGTATCGATGGGGAAAACGCAGAGTGACATAAACCTTTTAAAACAACTGAAACATTTTCGGTATTCTGATTATTGAAATTTAAAAGTGCTGTGGTAGTACCGTTGTTCTATCACCCCCGTTTCATACCGGACCACCTACAGCACCTGTGTTAACGCTATAAAATGAACGCCCTCTATCGTGGTATCATCCATGGGGGGATTTCTTTATTTAAATGCGCTCATTTTTCAGAGGAATACAATTACTAAATTACTAAAATCGTGATTTTAGTTATTACATGTTTATAAGAGGAATTTTCTGTTGTCCTTCCATGGAAGCATGCAACTTTCAAACGGAAATAAAACACTTTTTAATATAAGTTGCTGCTTTGACATGATCACAGAACTGCCAAAATATATGTAGCCTACAAAAATACCAGACAAAGTGAATCACAGCAACGTCATCAGCCGGTGTAACGCTGAACTGATGCGGTGAAGCTACCAGTAGCAGGAGAACGGAGCTGCGCCAAAAGCTAACAAACACTGAGGAGAAGAAAAGCTGCCATCGATACAGTTGCAGCCAATCATGTTGTAATGTTACACAATACAGTTTTACCAAGTTGCTCAGTCTAAACTGGTATTGTTGTGCATTTAAGGTGTAAAGTTTACCTTCGACCAAACGCCCCCCAAAGGAAACCCAGCGCCCCCCTTTTGTAAAAATTTCCGCCAGCGCCGCCTGTCGTCCTCTGAACGCCCCCCCAGCTGACAGTTTAGAACGGCAGATTGTGTGTATGTGTGCTTTTATAGCTAAAAGTCAACAGTGTAGATGTTTTCTGATGATACTACTTTTAGCTATAAAAGCACACATGCACAACACAGGAAGAATCTGTGTCAGCTGGTGGGTTCTCTACACAATGTTGGTTTTACCACTTGATGTCACAAGCAACATGAAAATTAAACGATTCAAATGGTCAAATTATTACATTTAAGAAAATCTTCTCATTGTTCTTTAGCTGTTTTTTCCCCCGTTAAATTTACTAACAAAATGTACATAGAACCTGCTTTAAAAGGGTTCTGCAATATGGATAACATGCAACATATTGCATGTTATCCATGCAATATGTTGCATGGATAACATATTGCAACATATTGCAATATGTACATATGTACATATGTACATTCTACATATGTAGAATATGTAGAATATGTAGAATGTACACATTCTACATATTATGTCTTATTCACTAGTTAGACCTACTGATAACCAAATTGTGCAATTTACCGTCAGTGAATGTAATTCTTAGACTGATTCCTATTTGCAACCAGCGATTAATCGCTAGTTAAAAAGTTTTGACACAAACCTTAAACTATTATGGTGTTAATAGAAAAAGCAAATAATCTGCCAAAGAAGTCCCACAAGTTTAGGGCTTATATGAATAAGAAACATGACAGTGTTGGGAATAGTTTTAAAAGTTGCCTCGTCGGTCATATTTCAGTCCTTTTTGTTATCAATATGAGAGAGTTGAGAGCGATGCGCGTTCCCGCGACGGGGCATGCCATTCTCGGCAGGAATGAGTTTCTCACGCGTTCAGGACACTGACGTCACGTCTTACATAATTGATGACAGGACTTCCGACTGGACTACATATCACCGCGAAAAATCATAATTATATTAAAATTGAATTCAAGTCAACAACAGTCAAGGCACTTAAGCTATTTGCATAAAAAAGGATAACCTGAAGGACTTAACTTTTATACCACATTTGTACTTCCAGAGCCAAACAAAGTCTAATAGGGGCAGCAGCCCAAATACAGTGCTAAAATAATTAAGTTGGGCTTCTTTAGTTGGCTTGCTTTTTTTTTTTTTTTTTTTAAGAAAACGTATAGGTCGACACATCATTATATGGTTATTTTAAGTATAAACATTGTCACCAATTCAAAAACATCATTTGTCAAAAATATATGTGTTTATTAACTATTTCAAATCAGAATACCTGTCAAGTACTGAAAATGTTAATGTCGAGCAGGACTGCATGCTATACCCAATTACGTCTGTGTTACTGCCATTTATGTCATGATCACAAATTTAAACAATATTCAACTATTTGAAAAATAATGACAAAAGAAGGAAAAACAAAAAACAACAAAAAAACATATATATAGTTCACTATTTTTGTCTCTATTTAGTACTTGAGATTATTTTTAGAATAAATTGTGTTGTGCACATACAAACACCGTCAAATATGTAAGAGTAAAAATATGTAAACATATTAAAACTAATGCATAATTAGCTAAATCATGACATAAACATGCATTTTGATATTCTGAATTAAACAAAATTGAGTGTAGTGCTTTGTGAACCATAATAGAACTTATTGCAGCTTTGATACGTTACAGAAAATTATTTTTAAAAACAGAATAAAATAATAATAATAAAAAAAAACTAAATGCATTTTTTAACCCACCTTGCTGGTGAATGCTTTTTCCAGTCTAATAAATTAGATCATTTTTATGATTACTTTTCCCTAATCTCATAAAATTTCAAACTGCAAAGTGCAAACAAAAAATTCTGGCAAGTTTAATTTTAAAGCAAATATTAGTATGAACAAAAATATTCTAAAAAAAATATTCATTAGGCTCCTTAAATACACAAAATGAAATTTTGTCGTAGATCACATTAAATCCAGGAAAACATTAATCCATTAAAAGATGTAGTTCTGCAAAATAGATCATTCATTGACTTCCTTAACTTTGATATTTAAAAAAACAAAAATGAATAAAAACAATAAAAACAAACTGTGAAAGTTAGAAAACTCGATTTTATGAAGCCAAAAAAAAAAAAACTGCTGAAAATTATATTAAAAAAAAAATAAAAATGTTCTCGGCTTGATGGCAGTCTGATGTAGTGTTGTACTTTGACCAGCAGATGGTGTAACCCCTCTTCCAGTGTTGCAATTTGTTTGCAGTATATTTTGTAGTGTTGCATTGTGACCAACAGAGGGCGGCAAGAACATGTTTACAACTGTCCAACACCGGATCATAGAATCAGACTCAAGAGTTCAGGTAAAAAAAAGAGGCAAATATCACCCCAAAATTAATAAATATCTGCGTCCTACCTCAGACTTCCCATTTCCCATCAAAAACAACAAACCATTAAAACAAATCAATCCAATAATTATGGTGATTACAAAAATAACAGTATGAATGATCACATTACACTGACTGCAACCAAGTAAAATTTCCACCTAAAGATTATTGTACATATAAGGTGAAATGTTTCTATTTGTGTCCAGAAGAAACAACAATGTACTGGATTAACACTTCTGGCTCAGATCAAATATTAAACTCGCAGCAGTTGTAGCACAGAAAAGCCTATCAGGCAATGCCGTGTTTGCACTGGAAAGTGTAAACCTAACCGATGTTCACACCCACAGACAATGCAACCACTATCACCTGAAGCCCATCCAACACACTTAGTAGAAATAGAAATAGAGTAGAATGGATCCGACTCAGCATCAAATGGAGTCACGTGAAATGGATCTGGCATCTATTCAGAGTGCCTCTTGGGTAAACTCTTTTGCATGATTTCTGCACACATTGGGAAGGGAACAGTAGGATATGGCTCTTATTGGAGTTTTGGCTCCAATGAGAGCCAAAACTCTCATCCAACCTCTTATTAACAACCAATGAGAGCTTGAATAAGAGCCAATAAGAACTAAAACTCATGGGAGAGACTTTTTGTTCCTTCTGGCCTGGGTACCAGATCTTTCTGGATCTGGAATATCCAGCTGGGCATATGATACCTAAATGACAAGATCTCAGATAATGGGTGATCCAACAGCCGTCTGGTTTAAATTATGTGAAGAAGAGGAGTGTCCATGTTCTGTACCTTCATTCAGGAGAGCCCATGTAATGAAGTCAAAAAACAATCACCTGTTTGGGCTATGACAGAAAGGTGAATTAGTAGGAAGGAATATTAATTTACTCAAAGGAGAGGTGTGAATGTGCATTGTTTCATTTGTGTTTGTCCTGTATTTTATCTGCAGGCTTTCCACAACAAGACAGTCGCAGTGGATACAAAACCCAGGACTCTTTATGACCTTAAAAACAATGTTGAAAATAATTATTAATGACAACAAATTCAGCTGATCTGTATCAATTTGCAGAACAGTGCATTTTGTCTCAGTTTTATTTCTTTTAATTATTATGTACCAGAGATCGCATCAAAGTCTGCCAGATTGGTATTTCTTGCCAATTGTAAGTCCCTCAAGGTTTATATTCATGAGATGTTTAATTTACGCAGTAAACAACTCATCCTATTAGAGGAGGAAACATAAATAACAACAGAATAATTAACACCCACTTGTGAAACAGTTTGTCTGCAGGTCCCCCGCAGTCTTTATGATTCTGATTGGTGGGAAGAGACACGACTCTAAAGGTCAAGTGGAGCATGGAATTGGTCCTTTGCCAGGCTCATCTGCTAAAATCTCATTTGTGAGTGAGTTGGACAGGCAACATGCTGGGAAGACGATGACTTTAAGATTCAACTTAATATTATGACAAGATTAAGGAGGCATTTGAAATCCGTTGCACATTTTTGCTTGACCCTCAAGTAAGTCACTTTAACTTTCTAAAAATAGTTGCAATTTTTTCCATGAGTTTATCTTGTGATCATCAGTTATTTATCAAGCATCATTTGCAGTCACACTGTGCATTAAATCTGGCTCCAGCATAGACACTAGCAGAAAGGAATACCCAACAGCTTTAAATCATGGCAGGTAACCTAAAACATCAGACTATAAATACAAATAATTTCACATTCTTTTGAATTTTATGTTTAGAAACTTTAAACAATAACTTCAAAGCACTGTTTTAAAATAACATGACTACAGATGAGAAGTTGTTTTCCTTTTAATCTATGTTAGGTTGGAGAAGTGAAGCTCTCCTGGGGGCCTCCTGCTGCCCCGGGGTCCCAAGCAGTAGCCTGCTTTGCCTTTCGGATGGCTCTGCTTTATAAAATCAAACATTTCGAATAGATCAAGCAGAGTTCAGCATTATGAACGACTACAAAAAGTTGTCTTTTACTCTCAATGAGCACATTTGATTGTGAATATTGTTAAACAACAGAAACTCACAAGTTGCAACTTAATTTGTAAGGAGTTTGTAATTAAAAAAGGTGAATGGACCATATGCCAAACAAAAAGGCTTTCTTACTTCAATGCCCAATCAGCCACGTAGAACAAAAGTTAAACTTTTGATTGATAAAGGACACCTTATCAGCTGGACCTTGTTCAGCCTCCTTATAAAGCATTTATTTTCTGTTTAAAAAAAAAAAAAA